>NC_092862.1:36805290-37112432 GCF_032062135.1 Pyxicephalus adspersus
GAGCACACACAACACATGCCATCAGAGCACACACAACAAACCATCAGAGCACACACAACACATGCCATCAGAGCACACACAAGAAACCATTAGAGCACACACAACAAACCATTAGAGCACACACAACACACGCCATCAGAGCACACACAACAAACCATTAGAGCACACACAACACATCATCAGAACACACACACCATCAGAGCACACAACAACATGCCATCAGAGCACACACAGCACACCATCAGAGCACACACACCATCAGAGCACACAACAGCATGGCATCAGAGCACACACAGCACACACCGTCAGAAATAAACTGTCTTTAAGGTAATGACTGATGTCTCTTAATGGCTTGGTTGCTGTAGAGGCGCAGCATGCATCCAAAACTCTCAGTGAATTTTAAAAATAACGATGTCGGTATACATTACCATTTGTTTTGTTTTTTTTTTAATAAGCCTTTTACAGCCTTCATACTATGATCTGCTCGCCTTCAATTAAAATGATTGTTTCTCTTCCAGCACACAGATGTTTTATACAGTAATCTCACCCCAGGTGTGTTGATAATAGGAGCCCATTCCAGCAATATTATGTGCTCTAAGCACTTCTATAACATGCTTATATTGCATGCTTGAACACATCAGTGTAACAGGTATGTTCCATCTCAGCTTGAAAATAATTCATATTCTTGGATACAAGATTTAGTATTATGTTCAGATGATTGAGACCCGAGTCACGTACACTAAGAGCTAAACATGTATATTTCCGTCTAACAATGTCAACACAATTAATCTCTACACTGTAGTAAAAGTGCTTGCTAAACAGATATTTACCCGCAAGTCTGCCTATTTTTCTGGTGAGAACTGCATTATGCGATTGACTCCAAACAAATAAAGTTTTGTACTGCCAGTTAAACGGCTTCTTTAGAAAAGTAAATCTCTCTGTACAATGCCAGCTAGAGGCACAGCAAATATTAGTATAAATCAGTGGAGTGAATATGCAGAAATATGTATTTCCTACTGTGCATCTATTGAAGTAATTGAATCTGACAAGCAGAGAGATCCTCAGAAGGATGAGGTCAGGGAGATCATCTGATGCTGAGTGCAGGCAGCTCTTTTCAGATTGTCTAATGTTTCTTAGCTTATTCTCCATCTTATCTGAGATCAGAGAGTGAGACTCCCCAAGGCAACATTGACTTGATAGAAAGAGATCAGACAACTTCCTTTGGTAAAAGCAACCTGGCACTGTCTGCAGGCTTGTGTTTTATGGGGGTGTCATACTGCTGGTAGAGTAGAAAGATATATGCATGGCCTGCTGTCACCATTATTTAACCTCCTGATGACCACAGAGGTGTTTTATTATCTGGAGAAGACAATAATTATATTGGAAAATCTGCTGTTGTTTAGCAGGTGCTGAAAGTGTTTTGGTTTGCTTTTATTACTTAATTTTTTTTATTTTTTATTTTTTTACTTATGAAAATAATACAACAGCCTTCTTATACTTCGAATTTAACCTAAAAGGAGGGTAGGTAAAATACCTGAATAAATACAGGTAGTTCCACGGGTTAAGGAAGTCTGACATATGGACTCCTCCTAGATATGAACCGGGCTTCCCTGCTTGCTGTGTGCAGAACAGAGGCTTGAAGAGGGGAGGGGGCAGTTTGCATGACTTGCAGAAGAAATCTTTTGATAAACACAGTGAGGTTGTGGGTGATCTTAGGGGGGTGAGCTCTTTCTGCAGCCTCTTGTAACCCTTTAATGACTTAGACAAACTCTGCAGTTGTTTCTTTTTGCATATCAAAGCGCAGCTTGCTCCAGAAGTTAATGAATATCTGGACTCCATAAAGATTTTTTTTTTTGCTTTGTTTGTGATTAACAGTGTGGATTTTTACAGTAACTCATACCATGCTGCATATTAATATGTTGAGACAAACATCTGTCCCAATTGCATTTAATAAAATAATGTACCTGTTCTGTTGCTCCAGAAGTTAGTGAACCTTCCAACATGCAGCCTTCTAACTGAACAATGAAAAACAGCAAAATATTGATGAGCAATCCGCTCTGCCCACCTCCTGTATGTTGTCTTTCAGAACAGATGCAGGCAGCAAAGAATGATTAGCTCCTATTGATGTCCTTTCCACTCACAGTCTGATATTACAGGAGTCTGTGAAGACAACTGCTTATACTAGTTTTATGTAAAAATACATATAGGGCCCTTTCAAACCCACAGTGTAAAACTGCATGGTTCCAGGGCGCACAGTAGACTGCTGCCAGGCAAACCACATTGTAGCCAATGCCAAAAGCGATTCATCCCCTATGTACAATCTGCTGCAACCATGTGCAGTTACATGTAATAAATAGCCCGTGTCTGTGACCACCATTGAACCTACAGCGGGAAGCTGCAGTTTCTAGCTGGTTAGCACAGTTGTACTAGCTGGTGTTATTATACCTCCCTAGTGATAAGCTTTAAAACATGTAAAGATTATTTGAAGTATCACTATTTTACATTTAACATTCCTTAATTTATATTTAAACATGTTTTCTACAATGCCACCTTTCCTGGTGGACTGAGAATGGCACCGCAGTGCCTTAAGATGGGATATTTGTGAAACTGCATCTTGTCCTTTTGAGGAAGAGATTAAGGAAATACAAATAATTCATGGCCCCAAACTGGGCAACAAAAGTCATAGGGGGATCATTCACTTTTATGTGTGAATGTCAGCTTTAACTATTCAGCTCTGTATACAACAGGTATTTCTCCTCTTTCAGGCTATTTAGACGCTGGCTTAAAATAAAAAAATATTATGTTCTTCTTCATAATATTCTAATTCTAATATTATTTCTGGTTATATTATATAAAACAAGAGATAATGTAAGTCCCCTGTTTTTCATTTGAATGATCAATAACAAAGTACATTCAAGTGTATTATTGTCTAGGAAAACATGACAAAATGCTCACTGAAATGTTTCTTGCACAGGGGTACAGTCTCTCTGTTTCTATAGATTTGCCACATCATTATCACTTATTGGAACATAACCCTATCACCTCATAATTACCTGAAAAGGGTAACAAAAATTGTTTTACACGGATTAAATAAGGAGACATGTTTTTATTAAATATCAGACTGTTATTCCACTTGTAAGGATGAATTTTAACAATCCATATCTCGACACTCTGGCCTCTGTAATATAAACCAAGGATAGCTGGTTTGGGATCCGCAGGCTGGGATACTCATATAACTAACCAATAGCATCATCTGCAAAGGATTTTGGCGGTCCAAAAGCTGGAAGAGCAAGGATTGCCCGATGGTAAGGTAACCAGTACATTACAGAGTACGGTGTAAATACCTGTAATGGAATACACATTATATGTGCTTTTAAACATACTTGCAAGGTCAATGGAGTGTTAATATTTAATGAGAATGTGTCTGCATCAAATGGGGTGCCAGGAATGAGGATAGTGCATAACAAAAGGCAACTGTAGTACATCCCCTGATGATCCTTTATTCGGTCTCCTGGGTAAGGAGAACATGGAAAAAGTCAGATTCTTTCTCCGCTAACATTGTGTAGTATGTAATAACCGTATTAGCTAAAACCCAACAAGCTGTCTTTAATATTACATTACATATGCACTTAGACATGTCAATATATGAAAAAGGCCAGGCTCCCAGAAAAAAAAACCTTTGTTGCTTTAAATCTGCTTTACTATTGATTTATTTAAGAGCTGTTTACATTAGCGTGTGTAATAAAATTTGCAAAAAAGGAAATTAGAAGTATTTTAGTGATGGGTATAAGTTAACACAAAATAACCTTTATAGGTTAAAAAAAATCAAGGGGCATGATGAATATAGATCATGGAGATATAACGTACAATAGACATGTTCCCCTAAATGAGCTATATGAAAACCAATAAAAAAAACAACAATAAACAGAGTCCAAAGAGTTTGCTGTATATTTTTATGTATTACATTTAGTAAATTTTCTCTATTGTTTTCTATTAGTTTGATGTGATTGTTTCATATAAACTTGCATTTGCTATATCATATTTACCTTATTTTATATTTACTACTTGCAGCTAGAAGATGAAAATGCCAGAGTCTTATTTAGCATCAGTAATCCTTAACAGGGACTTCACTAAGTAAAAACAAGTACAATTCAATATTGCTCCTTCCAATGGACCTCTGCAGGGAAACAAATAGGTAGATATGTTATAATATATTGTATTGTGTGTCTCAACTTTTTAAACATAGGGGAACCCTTACAATAAAGTTCAGGTCTTCAGGAACCCCTAACAATAATAACAAAATTTACAGCCTACAGTACATAAGTATGGGAGTCAGCAGGAAGAATGCCTCTTACATTGCTTGCCAGTGGGGAGAATGCCACCCTTAAATATAGCCAAAAACATCATTGATGTCAACTCAGGAGAAACCTTAGAACCGTAGAACCCTGGTTAAGAAATACTGTTGCATACACTAGAATTTCTTATTTGTACCCTTTAAGCACCCTTGATATATTTTTCAGGTTCTAGAAATCCCCTTGCTAAATCCAATTATTTGGGGGTGGTTGGGGATAAAAAAAACTCTAACATTGGTGGCTCCAGAACTATACAGGCATCGTCAAATGGAAAATCAATCAATGACGGTTCGAGAAAACATGGTACTCCATGGAACCATGGTTGAGAATAGTAATTTATTAATTACTTCTTTGAAACAGGTATTTATTATTATTATAGTTATTTTATGCAATTAATGAAAACGTAATAACAGGTAAGTATAAAAACTTTCAGTTATATGAACCAGTTAACTAAGATAAAAAAAAACCTTTATAATTTTCATGCAAAGTTATCACCTGACATAGGAGTTTGTTCTCTCTTTTTGTATAATTAGCAATCAAATAATAATTTAGTAACATACATTTATATTTAATTGCGGATAGTAGTTGAATGTCTTTTATGTAACTTGTCTTTCACATGTTTATATAAGAGACGGCAGGCATAAATATTACCAACAATAAAATGATTGTTTTGTCAGATAATGCCCAAATGATTCATGGGCACCTTGTAACCCCCTAACCCGATACCTACTAGTAACAAGGTAAATTTCTACACAATCTCACAATTAAAACTAAAATGGGTTCTACCGGGCCAGTCTTTCAAATAGTTAAGTAAACAGCCATTATCTGTAATTGTTCTTACTTGTACATACCATGATTCCATTTTACTGCAATGAAAGCTTACACCATCCCCCGATGTCTGTAGAACACACTAGATAGACCATCTCAAACTATCCATATTTTTATTTTGGTGGTAACTTTATTATGAATGCTGTAGCCAGACTTATCCATCCTTCCCACCACTCTTATTCTTCTGCTGCCTCTCTTTGTAGTTCTCTTCATTGGCTTCCATTTCACCTTAGAATCAAATTCAAGCTCCTGTGCTTTGCCTTCAAATCCCTCCACAGTTCTTGTCCCACTTACCTTTTTGACCTGATAGAAAAATACTCCCCCAGCCGCTCTCTTCGCTGCCTCCAATTACCTACTACAGACTTCCTCACTCATAACCTCATTATACACATAGCTCCAAGACTTTTCTAGAGCTAAGCCGACTCTCTGGAATGGTCTTCCACATTCAACTTGCTCTTACTTTCTAAAGAGAACTCAAAACCTATCTTATTAAAGTTGCCTACTCAAATTTTTCTTTCTCCTAAAACCTTCACTACTTCCCACCAATTTATATCCCCCCTCCTAATTGTATGCTACTCCCCCCTCTTCTAAGATTGTAAAATTTTTGGGCAGGGTCCTTTCCTTCTCCTGTGTCTGTATCCGTCATTTGCAACCCCAATTTAATGTACAGCTCTAAGTACAGTGGTACCTCGGTATAAGTCCGCTTTGGAATAAGTCCAACTTGGTATAAGTCCTGTTTGGACACAAAAAATTTGGCTTGGTATACAACCTAGAACTTGTATGGGTCAAAATGAGTCACAACACCGTGTGCTACCCTTATTTACCTCTCTCATCCTGCTCTATAACTCTATGTGAATGAAATAACATCTCCTCCTCCTTCCTTCTCAGCACCATCCTAGTAGGCACTCAACTCTTCTCAGCTAGGTAAAGTAAGGTTAAAGTTTCATTTATTTACTCTTATATAATATATTTAATATATATAAAATAAATATTATAATGTATAATATGCCAATAAGAATAGGATTTTTTATGGGAATGGATTAATCACTTTCCTTTTATTTCTTAAAATTGTTTGGTATAAGTCCTGTTTAAGTCCAAGGATCTGGAACAGATTAAGGACTTATACCAACGTACCACTGTATTATGTTGGCGCTTTATAAATGCAGTTTCATATTAAAAATGATAATGATAATAACACAGTTTTTGCTTATAAAACATCCCAACAGATCTATTGTTCCAAGTCGTAGTGCTCCATATGCAAAACAATGCCCATTGTGGTGGTCATTACCAAGCAGATACATTTCTTCTAAGAGATGAATATTGGCCACTATTTTGGTTCAGATTTCCCCCACAACATGAGGCATTCCACTGAAAGGCACACTGAATCCATTTTCTTAGTTGCTGGACAAGTATTTTATGCAAATAATTTTTACAACAGGACATCCCGATATAGTCATAAAACAACGCTTTCTCAACATGACAGCAAAGTGGTCAGTGTTTGCCAGTTCTTCCTGGTATTCTGCCTTGCCAATGACATGAGTCTATGGTTTTTCATGGCTCCCTTGTTTTCTTCAATATGGTAAAGGTATCCTTGTTGATTAAAGAAAACATGCCATGATAGAAAAATGGAGGTTACCTATACTAGCCATTCTTTTTGATAATATATTTTGCCCAGCTGATTTTCCCTCTGTCTTTAGGCTGCTGACTCCATCTAAGCACACAGATAAGGACCTCAGAGTTTTCTGATCCAGTTACTTTGTTGGTGTTTTATTTAAGCCAGTAGGTCAGCATAACAGGCAAGAAATTAGCATTTTCAGCGGTAGGTCAGCATCAGATGCTTTCTCTTATCGTAAATCTTTTTGAAGACCTTCCTTCATAATTTCCCATACTATGCTTCAGTGAGCTATGAGCAATATTAGTATAGTAAGCTTCTTTTGGGACAGGGATGGCTATGAACGGTTTTATGAACAATGTATAGGACTGCATAATATGTCTGCACTGTAGGAATATTGGAACAAGGTACCTGTAGACATGTGTCAACATGATATGCTTATTTTCATGACAGCAATATCATATCTATAGGTATTATTTATAATAATATGAATGTGATATTCACCAGTTTTCACATTCCGGCAGTGCATAGATGTAAATTAGTATTTCCATGCAGAGAGGATTGTGGTTTCTCTGCAACCACTATGGGATATTGTTGTTGGGAAAGTTTTAATATAAATTGGGCTGCCCTGGGTTCTTCTTTGAAATTTCATAATGTAACATAACCTATAAAATTTTCTTTGTTATGGTTTGGCAGGTTGTATTTCTTACAAGAATAAAAATAGGAAAATGATTGTTTTAAAGGTTTAGATGAATGTTGGAGTTGGTAGGATTTCTACATGTCTGTGATTTGAATACTTACTGAGAGATAAGCTCAGCTTCAGCTGGGAATCATCTACGCAGGATGCCGTACCTGACATGGACATAATCCTATCCAGCTGCAACTCAGCAAAGTTGTGATATAACAAATCCTGATTCCTTTCCATTACCATACCTTATGTTACAGAAAGCCTGTAACATAAAATACGCTTATTGCTTTTCCCATCAGCTTTCAAACGAAAAAAGCCAATTCTAGCTTGTCTGTCATTAAACCCCCCACCCACACCCATAAAAACTTATGACCATTGAGCTGAAAATGTTGGAATTTATATGGTGCACCTATTCTATGCTTTTGTTATATAGTTTGCATTTACATTAACTATTGTTTATTGTCATGATTTCATAAAACAAATGTATGTAATTGCCATTGGGCAACCAAACCATGTGTAAATAAACCTGTAAAAGTGACTATGGTTTACTGATGATTGTAAAATAAAAATGTGCGGCTGATGGCCATTGTAAAAAAAAAAAAAAAACTCAAGCGACCTAAAGGGCACAGGGCTACTTAACCTAATTCTACAGCTTTGGGAAATCATGTTCTTTACACCAGAACTCCAGATTCACCAGCTTCATTTCCTAACTACCCAATGAAGGTCATTGTAGCAAGGAACACTTCCTAGGTGTGGATGCCTAATTCAAATTCCATAAAGCTATTTGATCTGGATTAAAAATGGTTACCTTCCAAGCCAACCACAAATGTTTGAACGTGACACATATAAGAGCACTACATCCCTAATTTCAAACATAGAGTCGATTGAATAGATATAGGATTTTAAAAGGTGCTTCAGCATTAACATATAACTTTAATCACATCAAAAAATTTAAACATACATGGGCTAAAACCCTAAAAACAAATCATCCATCTCAGGCAGAATAATAGTACAATATCAGTGTATCAAATCAAAATTCACCAAATATTATAAATTAGTCCCAGAGGTCAATTGTAACACCATCTACACTGTAATTTTCACCCAACATGTTTCAAGGACGTAGACCCCTTCTTCAGGAGGAGAGCTTTTATATGTCTTACAATTGGCTCAAGTTTATCTCAAGCAGAAGCAGCATACAGGACAATTGGAAAGAAGCAGAAAATGGGAGTAAATGTGTTGCTAAGGGTAATTCATTTTCAGTCCATACTAGGCCACATAGTCATAATATTATTTAAAACTGAAAGCACAGTTTAAACTTCCACAATAATAGGAACCTGATGTTCCTAAATAATGCCAATTAATGCAACATCTACCAAAAGCCCTTTCCCTGTTTACCATTTAATGGGCAGGCCCTGAGGAGTCAAGGCAGCAGCATAGTTTTGCTTGGCCAAATAGCAATGTATTGTTTTTTCTTTTGTTGCACAAACATACCATTGATTATCCCAGAAAATACTCCATATGTACCTTTCCTGATACAAACAAAAGAAAAAAAATGTTACCTAAAATTTTAATTTTAAGTCCAAACTGATTTTTTTTAACCAGGAGTTACTTTTTAATGGCATAAAATACACATAACAACACATGATAAAAAAAACTTAGGTCTGAACACTAGCCTTTGTGTACTTAGAATTATTTAGTGCACCAAAACCTAATACCACTGTGAAAAGTCAATTAGTGTCCATTATTTAAAGGGATTTGGAGCCGCTCCATCAACATACTCAACAGATGCAACTGTACCTCCTGGCTCACCTTGAAGCGAGTAATTCAAGATCTACCTATTTTTCATCGTTATTTCTGGAGAACTAATTCACAGTAAGCATTATTAAATACTTCTGAGTTAGATTATGTTTCTCTATTATGGCACAATATCCTTAAATAAAAGCTGACTTAAAAAAGAGTGGGTCATGTGTTTGCTCAGTGTTCATACACAATGCCTAAAACAAGCCATTGCTTGTGATATATTTCAGGGGCGGCTTACAATTATGTGGCTTCAAGTGATTTGTTTAAACCTTATATTGTTTTTTTGTTATTTATGTTATTCTGAAAGGGTACTGTTTGGGAAAACAGGTTTAGTGTTGCTATAGTAATGCAACAAATGATCCTGCTTTTTTGGTGTATTTTACTGGGATTAGCATATCGATATAGCAAAGCACATATAACATTAAAAATAATAATAATTATAATCATTGTATGCTACAAAGTTGGGGAAACACAGACTATAGCTCAGATGCACTTTTACGATTGGTATTGAATATTGCTAAATGTAGCAATACACCGCCCCCCACCAGGAATGCCCCTGAAGGGAAATCCATTTCCTCCGTATGCATTGCGCAGGAGAGGGGTTTTCCCGTACCCCGATGGCGGAAGTGTTAACGCCCGTCGTGGTAAATAGAAAAGGGAGGCATAACAAGGAGGCTCAAGAGCCGTGGGTTGCCGACCCCTGCCGGCCGGGATTAGGCTGATCGACCAGGGGGGCGTTAGGCCAGAACAGACTACTGGCTAGGCCGTATCTGGCCTAAAGGCTGGAGTTTGCCGACCTCTGGGATAGACAAACGTGAGAGAACTTGGGTGATCCAGCAAATCTGTAATGGATCTGGTCCAGGTTTGTTGGGTTACCCAGTTCTCCCATGATAGTCTATCGTCACAACTCATGAAAAGCTTTAATAAATCAAGCACATTATTGCTCCTCAAATGTTGTATGAATGTTTTCTATACTCTATAAAATGCTCAAAATTAGTTAAAACTGTAAGTGTAAATTAAAATGTTTTATTGGATACATCTGCTAATTGTAGCTGGTATATTTTTCTGATAAAGTAAATGATAAAATGTAATATATTACACATACCAAATTCATTCTCATTCTAGTTAAAAAAAAATCAAGTTTTATTATATTTTTATTTAACAGTAGCTATAAATTAGGTTTATTGCCAAATGAAACGTGCAGTTCATTTCAAACCCTGACAGAGAAGATGGATGTTTAACTCAGAATACCACTCACATGTTCCACTAATAACTTACTATTGATTACACGTGCCTCATCCACGCACAGCTATTCTTCTGGAAAATGTCTCTGTGTTTTATGACATTAGAATATGACCTTAACTCAACAAACGATAGGGTCAACAAGAAGAGGCAAGTTTGTTCTAGAAGGTATGAAATGAAAGGCATAGGTCAGTCATTTCAGAAGAGTATAAGTCTGAAATGTTGTACAATATTCTGAGAGTAGGAAGTGCAGAGGATAAGGATATCCATGAAAAGTGGGATTTTAAAGCATTAATAGAATTATTTAAAAACACATAATTTATTCAATGTATCTAAAAGTTTTTTGCCATAAAAAAAAAGTTAATATAAACAATCATAGAATGAATGACTACAAATTGGCAAGTAAAGAAATCAAGAGCAACCTCTTAATCATAGGTATAGTTCCTGAGGGAAAACTAATACATGTTACAGTTTTCACAGAACTGTTACAATTGTAAAACGCAGAAGAGAACTAAGTATTCTGTTTTAAGGGTTTTCATTCAACGCGTTTTGCAAAACTGCTTCATAAGGAATGTTTATTAAGAGGTAATACCAAATGCAAAACTATAAACAATCCTATGACTGTTTATAATAACTTTGTTTTTATGGCTAAAAACATATTTTAGATGCATTGAATAATCTATGTGTTTTTAAATAATTATTGATATTGATGCCCTCAAAGTCCTAATTGTCATGAATATCCTTATTCTCTGCACCTCCTACAATAATAGGAATGTGGTTTCCTTTCGCTTTTCTTGGATATTGAATTTTGGTACCTTTAGATCTTTTTCTTTATACAACATACTAATGGTAACAACAAGCAGCCTTAATAAATGCTTATGACCTATATCAACCAATCACTGCAGTGAAAACAGCTGAACCACTCCAGTGTCTGCATTTGATAACTTTGAAATTAGCAGTATGCCCAGGGTTGACTATGGGTTCTGTAAGTTCCCCACATTCAAGGCACAAAGGAAGACAAGAGGCTGCACACTAAAGCCTAAAACCTTATTGGTCCTAGGTAACTTGGACATGCACACTCAAATGTGTGAACAGGAATGCTAAGAACTTTTGACAGGCTTTAATTGCTATGTCTCTGTACGGTAGATTCACACGCTTTATTTGACATATTGATCACTGTCATTGAGACCAAAAGCAATTGTAAAATGCAAAAATTACCAGTTGTCTTTAAAAACAGAAAAGTATTGTTATTTTCGTTTTGGTAGTCTTTTGATCTGGAGACGTTTTATTGATTTTTTTTTATATTCAAATTTTTTGCTACTTTCATTTGATCAGATTTAAATTCTCATTTGTACCTAAATTTAATTATTTGATTAAGATAGAGGGTGTCTTTGGGTGCTACATTGGATTTGGTGATTGAACCCATCCTAGTTGTATTTATACCCATGCTCTATTAGGAAGAATCATACTCCTAATGCCCTGATGACTGTTGTTGAATAGAAAGCCATCGAAAATCTTGATTTTTAAGGTTACCTTCAAAACATCTTTTTAAAGTAAAGGGCTACATTTTTTATTGTCTAAAGAGGAATTCTCTATGTGACAGGAGAAGAGGTAAATTAACAATAAAAAATGTGCTACTAAAAAGTTTTGGATTGAGGCTGCTTAGACACTTCGGGGTCCCTGAAAGCTAAAGGTGCATGGGAATGCATGGGTTACAGACCAAACTGAACTCTGAAGGATCAGTTTTTAGCCTGCTTAATACATGCTGGGTGAACTTCCCATAACCTGCAGACTACAACAAGGACTTATTTCTGCACAATAAGCAGAAGAGGACAGGGACTAATTTGACATTTTCCAGAGATCCCTGTTCATTGTACCATCACTCAGAGGTCATCTGTTTCACCGTATTCATTCCATTGACTGTTGAATAGCACCACAATTGTCACATCTTATTCTGACTTGTATGTGTGTAGTATTTTGATGCCGCAAACAATCAAAGTGCTTTAACTTTGTGCTAATGGTTAATACATTTTAAAATTGTTGTGAAAAATTCAGAATATTTTAAGGATGTTGCAAAAAAATGCGCGTCAAGTTTATACCGGAGATTGAACACCAGCAGACTATTAAAAGCTGTTTTTGTTTGTTTGGAAGCGATCAGTCTAGCAAGGGCCTAAATGAAATTGAGAGCTTTTTTTATTTTTAAAAGCAGCAGAAAATTTCAAGATAAAACAGACTTTCTATGTTGCCAAGGGAACAGTTTAGTTTGTGTGCAGTCTTTAATCAGGCTTGCCTCTGTTTTTATCCAAGACATCCCAGGCTGTGGGGGAGGAAGTAAGTAGGTCTGAATAAGACTACATCAAGCCAGAAGAAAGGAATTGGGAATCTGTCTGAAAAGAGATTTACTTTGCACAAGCTGTAAAGAATCAGTTCTCCTCCACTCCATTCAGGGTGATTAGTAAGATGTAAGGAGAGTAATCTTTTCATTGCAAGTTTTCAATGAGTTGCCATATTTATTTCCTAATTTTGCTTGGTCAATAATCAGTGGAAAATTACCATCTCATCTGGTATTCCAAGACTCAAGAGATTCCTTAAAAAGTTTATGTATAAGGCAATGTTTAACATTTAGAGAAGCGTTCAAACTCCTTCAAGTTATGAGATTTTCATGCATTTTACATGAGCAATGCAGAATATGTTTTCTGGTATTCTTGTCATTGTCTTTCCTTGATCATTGCAACAGAGATGATTTTTCATGTATCTTGCATGATTTTTGACAGTAAAAGAAAACAATATTAATGTATGGATATTGATTTTTTTGTACATTGTGAATAAAAGAGAAAGATTATTATTTTCAGTGTGACATAAGACTTCTGTATAATGCTATAGAAAAGAATATTAAGACATCCAAAGCAGTAGAGTGTTGTTCAGCATCATTGTACTGTGTTGCTGGTTAAGCTTGGTATTCTGCAAGCCATAATTTTGATTAAAATGATCTGAAATCCTTTACACAGTGTATTTTATAGATAGTCAATAACAAGAAGGTTTGTAGTAATAAACACAAGCAAAAACAAATGGGGCTCTTCAATATAATTGCTCACAGCTGCATACATTATAAAAAAGGTATTTATATATTTCCATAGGAGCTGGGTCTAGTGATCACTGTAGGTTTTTGTAATGTATAATAAAATATACCTGGCTAGTAAGACAACTATTATCACTGCTTTAGAGCAGTGGTATTCAGGGGTGTACTGGGGCAAGCACGGGTATGGCACGGGCTTTTTTCGGGAATGGGCACACGCGCCCACTCTTATTTTGCAAACAATTCTTTGGTGGTCAGCGGCTTTGGCCAGTACGCCCCCCCCCCCCCCCCGCCCTGTACCCCTTTTCTTCTTTACCCTAAGTTCTCGGCCTTGTGCCTATGCCTGCTAGTTACTGCAATGCATACTCAACAAGAGCTTTTTCAGAATTGTTTTTTTTTTTTGCTTTTAAGTAGCGTTAGCATTATATATATATATATATATATATATATATATATNTTTTTTTTATGAGATTTAAATAAAAATGTGTAAAGATTGGGTGACATTTAAAAATAGACACCCAATGTCAGGACATTGGGAGAAATACAGATTTGTATTGTGAACAAAACAAACTTCCAGTGGAAATCTAAACAGGATTTTTCCTTGCATATGATTGGATTGTTGAAGTCAGTGGAGAGTCATCTCATTTACTAAGCTAAGTGAAATTTCTCTTGCAGATAGCATTTTGCTAGGTTCACACACATGCGTGCCCACTCTTATTTTGCAAACAATTCTTTGGTGGTCCGTGGGTCTGGCCAGTCCGCCCCCCCCCCCCCCCCCGTGGGGTCAGGAGAAGGACCCCGCTGGGGGGGGGGCACTCTGGCCAGAGCCGTGGACCATGTGTTCTGTATGGAATTGCAGGCTCAGGGTGGTGGGCAGCTTGCAGGCTCAGACCTGTGATGGGACAGTGGGCCGGTTCTGGTATCATGACGTCACTCTGGGGGAAGTTGCTTCCCTTTTCAGTAATACATAGGCGGGGGTGTTTCTTTTTTTTATGACTATACCCCTGGTGATATTATCTAAATGCTTTAGAGCAGTGGTGGCAAAGTTTATTATAGTGATCATAAGTGCAACCACCCGAGGGCTGCATGTAATTAATGTAATTATAGGGAAAATGTCCAATAGATCGGACATGCTACAATAGATAGATAGAAACTGGGCATGCTGCAGCCATGGTTGACTCAGTGGCTAGCACTCTCGCCTTTTCAAAACTAGATCACCAATTATATTATAAAAGATCATAAAAATACAGCAAAAGATGAAAAAATATTTGGACTGCACAGAACAAGTAAGTGTAAAAAAAAACAAGCTAAATCATTTAGTTGTGGAAATCATAAATGTTTTTCTTTACCATTCCAGAGTAAGCACTTAGGCATGGAAAAAGGCTGGCTATTGGCTGCTGGTACCTAAGGGCCACACCGTAAATACAACTTAAAGCCCTTGGGAATCAGGAAGAATGTTTTTCCCTGTTAGAGAACATTGGACTATACTTCACAAGGGTTTTTCTTGATTTAGAGTATGGTTTCCTAACATTTTTACCATTGGTTACCCCTTGAAGTAACTTTCAGTTCATAGCAAACCCCTGGCAAAAAAATCACACCTACCTTCAATCCTGCAGATCAGTCTATCTGTCGGGAGGTTTCTTCCATAGGGTCCCGCATCATCCAGGTATCTTTCTTCGGCCCTGTGCAGAGGGAGGGACAGGCACGGACATCTTCTCTCTTCTTCCACATTCTTCTTCCTACCTCACCGGATCTCACACTGCGCAGGCGAGAGATCGGGTGACGAAGATTATGAAAAAAACTTGCACGTGCATGAGATCTGCAATTTTTTTTCCCTATCGATAAAAGGGCTCTTTCTCCCTTTTTTCAGAAGGGGCAACCAGGAGCCTCCCGGGATGCGTGACATAGGTATCCTGGGAGGCTTTGCGCTCCCATTCATTCTTGATCGCCTAGGTGATCAAGAATTAAAGGGGTGGTTCTACAAAAAAAAAGCAGATGTTGCACTTAAAAAAAACACTAACAAACAAAATTTTTACTTTACATAAAAGTGTTGTCCACCCTTTTCTGTAAAGTTAAAATTCTGAGTTTAGGTACGCCTTAAGGTAACCCCCAGCAACCTCCGAAGCTCCACAGAACCCTGGTTGAGAAACAGTGGTTTAGAGTGTGTTGCTACAGGTTTTTAACTTTTTTCTATTAGTTGAACCCAATTGACATCCTGGTGTCCTTTAACTCAATCAATTATGTAACTGTTACATTCATTTTAGGTGGATTGCTGGGGCAGCTTTTAGAACTTTTGATAGCTGTACTATGGCTTAAAAACTAATTGCACATTTATAAATCACAGCAATGTGCCTTTCAAATGTGTTCTTCACTGCAGCAGCTTATGGACTGAAAGGATCTGCTTCTACTTCTAGTTCCACGAATCGAATGCACTCTGACTTCCCCTGCACCAGAGAGACAGACGTCTGGAGAGATATCCCAATAACACACACACACACAGTATGGTTTTAGGAATATACTCTAACGTTTACTTAAGAAGGTGGTCTTTTTATACAGATAATTACACAATAGAAGGAGTGATCTTTAGTTACATATATAATGTTATTTGACACATTGTAAGGAAAACAGGACATACATCGTATCTCAAAGAAAGTACAATTTCCGACATTTGTTTACATTTAAACTACGTAGACAGGAAAAGAAAATACACCTCCCTTACGATATATGGCTCAAGCTAGATCAGCAATTTTTCCCCCTCAATGACCCCAGCTAGATCAGCTATTTTAACCTTTCATGGACAGTAAGGTAAGTGATTTTAAATATGTGGCACTAGCTTTATTTAAATAAAACCTTAAGGAGAGCCCATTCTATGACCTTTTAAAGTCACTCCTTTCAGAGCTCTCTCAACTCTGTTGAACATGAATAGCTTTATGAATAGAGGATATTGAGTTTGTATGATGTTTATGAACTAAGTAGGATGCAGCACAATGTATCCACTCGCTATTAGCCTTTCTCCTCCTTATAATACAGGGAGACCCTTGAGACAACTTTCAGGTCTTGAGGAACCCCTGCTATAATTATTATATCCACAGCTCACAGAACATCAGTTTGTGGTGGTCACTGTGAAGAATACCACCCTTACACATAGGCAAAAAGATTATCGGTGCCACTTAAAGTAACCTGAGACGAACAAATTGTTCATTGCTTAAGGAATCCTTATCAATCTCTGCAGGAACCCTAAGGTAGCAGCACTAGTCTATTATAAATATGCCCCTATATTGCTATATATATGCCTATTATTTAGTAAAAAGAAGCATTGTTGAGGGTGTTGGATGTACACTGGTAGAAAATTTTTAGGGAGTTTTGCTTTAAAATTAACTGAAATTTTTAAATGTCATGAAACAGTTTTTTTTCACGTAAAGGAAAAATCACACTTAATTCTTAACAACCACAACAAATTTTTAATAAAGCAGAGGAAACATATGCAGCCCATAGAGCCTTGGATGACTTTATTATTCTAAAGTCATTTATCCTTAATAAGCCCAGCACAACGTCTGCATTTCCCTCTTTTGTATTTGTGTGCGAGTGTTTAGCTCTGATCTGAAGAGAACAGCTTCGTAGAAAGAAATTGCTCATTCAAAGTGTGTGTTGACAATGATCTATGTACAAGGTATTAAGCTGTAAACATTTTAATGAATGCAGTAAACCATTCCACTCTTAATTAAACAGACATTATTAGACTTGACTTTTCAAAGAAAATATTTATTTATATTTCATGGCACACCAAACCAAAATTTATGACAACTTCATTAAAACGTATTTTATTTAGTCAACTTTATTGGTCAATACCAAGTTTTCCGGTTTATGTAAAGTGAACCTGTGCTGCAAGTTTACTTGTTCAGTCTCACTTGGAATAAATAAATTAAAATAACATTTAAAAAATAAAGGGTTTGCATACTTAACTTTCCTGGAGAAATTGCTGACCCAGGCATGGGCAAACACAGGATTTTAGGTAGGGATGCCTAAGTTAGTGTGGGCCAAGTGCAGTATGTGAATGTTAAATAATTTATACATTTGAAAAAGGAAACTTGTAATGCTAGTGGCCTAGAGATGCAGGGGATATATATTTGGCTCAGCTAATGGCTTTGTATAAATCTTGGCCTGAAGTTGTCCTGACACCTCTAAGTTCCTGCATGTGCCCCCCCCCCCCCCCATAAATAGCATGATTCTCTTCATGTCCTTCCTCTAGTACAGCTCTGTTGGTAATCAAATTGGTGCTGCTATGAGCCTGCTGCAATCTCTGAAGTTCCATAGCTCATAGCCCTGTCCAATGTTGTCCCAGCCAATGATGGCAGCTCCGGGTAGAAAAATGCAACAGGTGCCATTTACCTACTTGAACCTCTCTGCTCCCCCGTCTAACCAGGCCAAGCTAATTTATCTTACACTGGGCCTGATTTATCAAAGCTCTCCAAGACTGGAGAAGATAGACTCTCATGAGTGATCCTGGGTGATCCAGGAAACTCGGAATGGATCTGGTCCAGGATTAAAAACATTTTCCAAATAATAGCAAATGATTTTAAGATTAATTCCAGGTTTGCTGGATCACCCAGCTTCTCTCATAATACTTCTTCAGTCTTGGAGAGTTTTATAAAATCAGGCCTACGGAGGTATTACTTCCCCTACTTCCCAAAAATATGTGTTGTATATTGCCTCTCTTGTATTGTGTGCAATGTCTGTGTGAAAAGATAGGGGGAAGCATTTTAGTGCTGGAAGCTGGTAAACTAAGTATATTGAGTAAACTGTATATTGAGCGATAGAGCTCATATATTTAGGTGTTTGACATGTACAAGTATGTGTAAATAAAAAAAAAATGAGGGGGGTTTTTGGAACCTTTAATTTCCTCTTAAAATACTAGTTAAATGATTTTTTAATCATCTGACTGGGATATTTTTGTTGAAGGATGTATTGGGCACCCTGGGAGCTTATTAATAAATTCATATAACAAAGTTACCTGTAATTGGCGGAACATGGAGTGGTAAAGAGGTATTCCAGCACTTTTTAAGGATCTATTCACACACATGCATGGAGGTGTATGTTCTGACGATGCCTTAGCGATGAAATTTTAAGGGGTGTTAGCCACAGGTGTCCCTCATTTGCAGCTTTAATTTTGTTCACCTGTACCCCCCAATCTTGAGTAATTGGGGTTCAGGTGCTAGAAGCCTCCAGCAATGTGTAACAGGGTAGATTATTTTGATGGGCAGAGTTCTTTATTTTCTGACGATGCCTTAGCGATTCAATTGTAGGTGGTGTTAGCCATAAGTGTCCCCCACTTGCACCTCTATTTTGGTCACCTGTACCTCCTCCCCCCCGTTCCAGAGAAATTGGGGTTCAGATGCTAGATGCTTCCAGCAATGTGTAACAGGGTAGATTTTTTTGATAGGCAGAGTTTTTATGAATTTTTAGGAGGTGTTAGCCACAGGTGTCCTGTACTTGCACCTCAAATTTTTTTCACCTGTACCCCCGTTTCCAGATAAATTGGGGTTTAGGTGCTAGAAGCCTCCAACAATGTGTAACAGGGTAGGGGTTTTTTGATGGGTGGAGTTTTTAGGAGGTGTTAGCCACAGGTGTCCCCCACTTGCACCTCTAATTTTGTTCACCTGTACCCCCTTCCTGTTCCAGAGAAATTGGGGTTCAGGTGCCTCCAGCAATGTGTAACGGTAGATTTTTTTGATGGGCAGAGTTCTTTATGTTCTGATGATAGCCTAACAATTAAATTTTAGGGGGTGTTAGTCACAGGTGTCCTCCACTTGCACCTACATTTTTTGTTTTGTACATCTCCCCATTCCAGAGGAATTGGGGTTCAAAGGAGGGGGATGTCATTGTACACACCCATTTGTACACGCCCCGTGGTAGATTTATTTCACTGGTAGATTTTTTTCATTAGAACACCGGATAGGGAATCCCCCTCCTCCGCAGTGTCTTGGGAGGAAGGGGATCCCCCATCAGAGATCTCCCCGCGGCAGCCGAAGGGAGCCACAACAAGGAGGTTGAAGAGCCGCAGGTTGCAGACCCCTGCTCTTGGGTGATGCACTAAATGTTATGGGCACTGCCACAACACAAATATTTTAATGGGCACTTATTTTTTCCTCTTATCCATCTTTTCATTTCAGTGTTTTATAATAATGCCATAACCAGTTGTTCTTTTTGCTTCATACGTTTTATGACTTCTGGGATAAATCTATTGCCGCGGGTAATGGCAGTACTTTCCTGAAAATTGGTCTTCATAAATTCCCACTAAATGGCCAACATGCTGAAGTCCAGCTAATACAAAAAAAAGCCAAATGTTGATTTCCATGGAAACTACAATATGTGTCCATAGAGAAGATTGAAGCACATCCCGACATTCTCTGTTCAGCAGATGGACACAGATGAAATGAAATGTCTATAAAACTGTACTTGGCCAGTAAACATCCAGATGGATGGACTAGGACAAGTTACAACTAATGTATGGAGTCTAAAAATAGTTTTACTTTTTTTTAAAAGTAAAAATGCATAAGCAGAGAATACTTTCTGTGAAGACAGTAAATCCAGTAAAATACATTGCTAAATTATATGCAAATCTAGACTTTTCATAAAATTTTAACTGGGTCACCAATATTATTGGCAACAACCCCAACCACCATGAATGCTTAGAAAATCAGAAAGGGTGGATACATCTCATCATATAAGGAAAAGTACAGATCTGATAACTTTCACCTACCAATGTTTAAAAAACAAATTCATTGAGATGAATGCAAACATGACACAAATGCAACATAAATACAGCAACAACATACTACAACATATGTAGTTATTAAATAAATATGACCATTGTCCCTGAGACAGAAATTGAGAGTAAATCCAAAATTTTAGTGGTGTCCAAAGAACAAGAGGTGAGGGTATGTCTTACAAAGTTAGGTGTTTGGTGGATAGCTGGCCAAGAGGAAAATTCCCATGACTTGTTTTATCTAACTTGTTGCATCTTCAGGAAGCAAAGAGAAAATTCTTATTAATAAATTATAGGAAATACAAAACTAAAAAAGCTGTTTCTGTACATACAAGCATACCAATTGTGGATAAAGAAAAATGAGACCTTTGCATGTTCTTTTTACCATTCTGTGTGAGAAGGGCCTTATGCCATTGCTTACATCCAGGACATATATGTAAATTGCAATCTTTATGGATATGTTAATTAAGTGATACATAGTAATTTTTGTAATTTAGTACTTATTTTCAAATATTTATGCACTTTTTATGATTGTAGGTCACCTGTTTCCTGAAGAAATTCCACAAAACGCGTAGAAATTTGAAATACTCTGGTAGTGGGTATCCATAAAGGAGTTAAGTACTGTACATTGTTTGCAAATGTTTTTATTTTTAAGCATTTCACTTTATTATATTTAATAAATTAAGTTTTTATGTCATGTTTAAAATCACTTAAAATACTGTTTTTTGGGGGGGCTCTAAAAGTCCCAATATTCGGTTATACATCATGTGTCCGATGTTGTGTATCTAAGAGATCTGGTCATGTTGATTTACATTTTCAGGTGGTGTTAGCCTTTTCATGCATTTAGAGAAAATAGAGAGTTAAAACTTCTCAATATAAGGAAAAGCTCCATTTAAAAATTATTACTGAAAAAAAGTACTCGTGTAATGGCAGTTCAACATTTTGGATTTCTCCTCCTTTTCATTTGACACTGACACCAATGACACTGGTGTTTAGGCCAAAGAGAGCATGAACTTATCTGACTGCAGCACTATTGGTCTGACTCAGCGGAGGGCATATCGGATCTCTGCAGGTAGACCGCCTCACTTACAAAGTTGCAGGTTAGAGGTGAAGAATATGTTGTATTAGAGGCATGCTTTTTTTACAATTTAATAATGCCGAGTAATACATTTTTAACCTGTGATCTCGGTGCATCCTGAAATGTTGAGGCAATTTTGCAATTGACTTCAGTTTTAGATTGACTGATCCTTTTATTGTCATTATAAATACAATTTTAAATCATGACATCATAGTGTCAACATTAAAATGATGAAATTAAAGCACACTTTAAATGAAGTTGTTACAAATATGGGGTCAGCTCTCTCTGACTACAGGACCGAGGAGGCCCCAACGGTAATTACTGATTACAGTAAATGTCCAGAGAGAAAAGAAACCCAGAAATATAAACTAGTATGTCACAGACCGACAGAGCGACCGTGACAGTTCATGCTAGAGGCCATGCCATACCAACATCACCATCTACTGACATTTAGACATTTTCCAACATATTTCATTTATATATTTCTGTATAAAGTGACATTGAGACGGTTACAGTATTCAGCACAATTAGCTCCGCAGCAAGCCGGAATTACCGTCAATGTGAATGAAAGCAATAATGACAGAAATCTTTTCTGTTTCTTCATGGGAGAGATGAAACAGGACAAGTTCCAGGGTGGTTTATTATCTGCAAACTGTTTCCCTGTGTGACTAAAAAAAAAAAAGGTTTGATACATTTAAATTCAGCTGCCAATCCGTTTTTAAATAAATACACGTATATCTTGGGCTGATTAAAATTCCATTTTCTTCGTTTGTGAAATCTCGTAAACTAGAAGAGAATGCGTCTATTTTATCAAAAGCAACATTTTTTGTTATCAAAAGCAGCATTTGAAGTGGCTTGGTTTAATATCTTATTAGTTAGATGTAATAAAATTTGGCCCAGCAGTGTTCTGCTTTCATATAAACAGTGCAGACTTCACACAAAGATTTTTTTGTGTGGGAAAGAGAGGGCCATTTAGCTGGGGAACTTTGAAGGATATTGGCCAGGACTTCTTAACAAGTAACTGCACTTGTAATTAGATTAGACTCCTTTAGCCAAATGTTTCCTAGCCAAAATAATGAAAAATCACTGATAACAGCTTGGAAAGATAAAAACACAGAAAGTGTTTATGATTTAATTAAAATGCCCCCAATTTATAACTGCAAAACTGTATGCATTACAAAAAAATCTTCATTTAGAACTCATTTTTTGCTGTAGATAGAGGATCAGTTGTTCAGTCTTTGAATAAGATTTATTTACATTTGTAAACCTAATGATAATTCAGTTTTATGAAGTTTATATTGTAGATTCCTCCTCATGTTACTCATGCTGCTGCAAGCTTCCAATATTTGTGAAATATATTTAAAAATGATTAGTATCATGATTTATTCAACTGCTTGTTTTATTGTTCTGTAGACAAGGGCAAACATACAGATTTATTGGTTAATAGTGGGTGTCACACCCAATTTGTCCTGTAGGTGGAGCTGTGTTTGATTTAAATAGAATGGATATTTGGATTTATTGTGAAAAAAACAGCTCCACCTAGTGGATTAATTGAGAGCGACAACCACTATTAAACCAATGTATCTGTATCTTCACCAATTTCTTTCATGTACATTAAAGTTAATTGGCCCATCTATATTTAAAGTTTAGATGAATTTACTCATTTCAGCCCTGTGGCATTTATTCAAGGAATCTACTGACAACAGAAAAGCTGCAACAAATATACATAAACCAATGCTACACATAGTGTTGCTTAGGTATAATTGATGACTAAATTTACAACTGCAAAGTATGGCATGAGAATTATATATTGAATATGTAGGTGTAATAATGAATTTCACTCCAATTTGGCTTAAAAAATATACAAAAAGCGTGGCTCAGAGGTTTGCACTTTTGCCTTTGCAGCGCTGGGTCACAGGTTCGAATTGCGGCCAGGACACTGTGTGCAATGAGTTTGCAGGTTCCCCCCGCGTTTGCGTAGGTTTCCTCCAGGTACTCTGGTTTCCTCCCACATCCTTCAAAAACCATGCACTTGGGTTAATAGGCTTTCCCCCCAAAATTAATCTTGGACTGTATTAAAGACATACGACTATGGTAGGGACATTAATTTGTGAGCCCCTCCAAAGGACAGCTAGTGACTATGGACTTGGTAAAGCGCTACGTAATATGTCAGCGCTATATAAATACTGTGTAATATTACCCATAGATCCTACCAGCGCTGACTATTAAAAATTAGTACTATTATTTTATTTTGGGAACTAAAGAACAGCTTTCCCATGGTATTGGAGGAGAAGTATTTTGTGGTCCTGAGGTGACAATGCTTCTGCTTCATACAGCACACTTTGTAAGCATTGCCGCCCTAGATCAGGATGTGCGATACTGGCATCATTAACAGCTGAAGTTAATGAAAAGCCAGAAAAAATGAATGCAGCCATCACATATGTATGTAGTATATACTGGGCAGCATATTAAAGGTTTGTAGCTGGACTCATTGGAAACATTGTAGTCTTTTCCAGATCTTTCTGCAGCAAAAAAAATCTGAGTGGTTGTATTTTATGTACATTATTTGGAAAGGAACATTAAAAGGAACATGGAAAATGTACATTATATGTATAGAATATGAGCAAGCAATACAACAGATCTGGGAATGAAGAACTATATATTATCAATGAATAAAGACAGGGATGGCAAGGATGATTTAATACATGTATAGGATACATTTTGGTTATGATTGGTATTCTCCGTCATGAGGACTGATTCCACAGGACATATATAGTAATCACCTAAACACAAGTCCATGAAGCGGCCTGTGCAGTGTCTCATTTCCAGGGAAATACAGCCTACAGTAAATAAATCTGGAGCTTGTAGCTTTTACCAGAGGGGATAAAGCTGTCTGAGCTGATCCTCACACACAAGAACAAAGTGAATGAAGTATTATGGGGAGAAAAAACAGAATTCTGACTCAACCTGGATGTTCTCTAAAACGACTCAACTAATGCCATTTGTCAAGTGAAGGATGGTGGAAGGAATGATTTAACATGCAATGTGCCAAACTAAATCATCAGGAACCCCATTCTTATACGTTCCTAGGCTATTATCCTGAAAATATCTCTGTACCATTTAGTGCCAGTATAATTCTACAACATCTACGGGGAAGAGATTATTATTTGTCAAATGATTTTTTATTTTTTAAATATCATAATCTAAACTTTTTTTCAAGGCAAACACAACATGCTATCATTGCCTCCAGGATTACCTTTCTGGGATGCGGCAGATTAGGTAATTTGTTTAACTGGGGGAAATATTTTAATTTTAAACCCTTTCTTAATATTTAAACATCTTTTGCTTATGCCCTTATTTGTGAAGAATTCTACCAGAGAAGCGATTTATGTTTTCTGAATACATTTTGTTTGCTTTAGACGAGTTTTGCATTTTCATACAAGTCAATGGAAGTGCAAAATCCACTGGAAGCAGGTCAGAGGGAAGTCAACTGTAGGTTTGACACACTCAAGGTCATATGCAGGTCAGAGGGAGATCAACTATAGGTCAGAAGCCTCTCCAACATGCTAATAACACATGCCCAGTACCTGTTGGCCCATACCCTTGTTCTGAATTAAGACTGCTGTCACTTGCACTGTTTAAGACTGGCAGTTACAGTTACTACAACTATTTTTAAAGCCTTAAACTAAGCTTCAGGCAAAAAACTAACTACGCAAAAGAAATATATATCAAGTGCTCAGAAGGACTTTATATTTTCACAGGGTTTTCACTATATTTTCACTAGGTTCTTTTTCAGGGGTGCCCACACTTTTTTGGCCTGCGAGCTAAATGACCAAGTCAAAATGATCTACCAACAATAAAAATGCTAAACATATATATATATACATATATATATATATATACATATATATATATATACATATATGATCTACCAACAATAAAAATGCTAAACATATATATATATACATATATATATATATATACATATATATATATATACATATATACACACACACACACACACACACACATATATATATTTATATACACACACACAGAGTATGACACAGAAGTGACTGGGGCTAATGGGACATTGAATGGCAGAACATTGCACAGACATTGCACTACAAGACTATACTGACAGATAAGCTACAGCTCACCTGTTATAGGGGAATGACCTGCTGCACAAGAAAAAGAACTGCTAATCTGTACAAAGATATCTCGGTAATTGAACCCTGACCCCAAGTTGGAAATGACTTAGCCGCCCAGCACTGCTCACCTCAAACTGCCCTCCCGCCCTCCCTGCTCCCACTCCCCACTGTTACACAGCCTTGTAGACGTACAGCAAAGCTACTGGTAAACAGCAGGGAGGAGTAGAGCAGGGCTCCGTGATCGACTCGCGTTCACTTTGCGATCGACCAGTAGATCGTTTTGTGCACCCCTGTTCTATTCCATATTGAATCTGAGTTTGGTCTTTCATAAATATAACCCAATAAATTATAGGGAAAGGAGCTAGGGATAGCAGGCATAAATAAGGACCCTCATCTACAATCTTTCACAGTGGCAAAACTTTGCTGCTTTTCCTCCCAGGTCAAGTATTGTTGTCATATGCCATATAATAGTTATTTGCCAAACAATAGGATGGCTCTGGCAGCATTTCACGTGACTGCCGTTGACATCGCTCACACCCAACACTTTGGCAGCACCAGAACAGTCGTGCTGTAACAAGAAGTCAGGAACAAAAGTCCAGGACTAGAGCAGGGAAGATGGAGGGACAACATGCCATGCCACTGAGGGGTAATTGATGTGTATGCAGGGGTATGTAGAAACAAAGTGTATATGTAAGGTGCATACACTCAACCCCTGTACTAGTATATGCTATATACCTAACCCCTGCACACAATACATTATATACTCCTGACTCTTACACTATGTACATTGCACACATATGATCCTTGCTCTCAGTTTGTTAAACACCCTGCTCCTGTACTATGTACAATACATACTTGTGCCCCATGTACTCTGTACATTCTGCACTCATATGACCCAAATTCAAGTAGACATTTTTTTTATGGCAAACATAATTCTAGATATACCTCCTGCTACACTGCTTGCATTAAACAAATTCATCAAATTGTATGGGAAACCAAAGAACAGTAGATTTTTATACAGGGGCTTCGTCTTTTGTGCAAACTAGCCCATTTAAACAAAGTGTTAATTAAATAGGTTTGGTGTCATTGGTTGGGGGTTTAGGCATAGATAAGAAAAGGGTTAGAGCATGAAACTGTGTACCAAAGCTTTGCACGTAAAACGACCAATACAGAGACCTATATTCACCTAGAACAATGTTCACCTAGATTCAGAGACCTGAGAGTCTAAGTGAACCATTACAATTTATCTGGTAGGCTGTTCACACTGCGGTTATCAGTAATGCTCTTTGATTTATGTGGTTTATTTTATTATTCTGTCACAATACTAATTGTGGAGAGTAACACTCTCTACAATTAACATGTCTAAAAAGGCTCCATTTTAAAAATATAGCTAGCATTAGGTAGCATGTAATGAATAAATGTAACACTAACAGGTAACTATTACTTTTCAAAGAGTATTCTGGCAATGCCTTCACTTTATAAATGTAGTATAAGTTTTTAACAATGCAGAAACATCAGAAATCTGCACTTCTTCCATATGAATATGAATGTACAGAGACATGCAGTGGTAGTAAATTAACATCATATGTTGTACATTAAAGAAGTTGAATCAGCAGAGTAATCTGAAGCCACACATTGTTCAGTGACTTACTTATACTTGGCACGCTGAATGTGCAGAGGCAGTCATGTGTCGCTGCATTTTATCATATGTACAGCTACACTTAGAATACCGGTATTATCTCACAGAGTCATGTGTCCTACCATAAATATGAAAAATGATTTATTCATCCCACAAACTGAGGGCATCAAGCCGCACAATGTGACCAGACAGGAGCTACGACAGTAATCATACTGGAAGCTTTAATACACCCAGAACAAACAAGGCATTGATGACAAAAATATTTTGAGCCCACTTACGAACGAATAGATTTCATGCATTTTGTGCATTCTACAACCGCACTAATTTCTGTGCGACTTCCAGAGTCTATACCATTAGTTCCTAAATGTTACCCATTCATGATACTATTATTGTTTTCGAAGTTTAGGAAAGCAAAACATTAGATTGTGAGCCCATTTGAGGGACAGTTAGTGACATGACTATGGACTTTGTACAGTGCTGCATAATATGTTGTCGCTATATAAATACTGTGTAATAATAATAGGAAAGCAAAAAAACAAGAACAAATATTAGAACCTACAGTAATAGCAGTAACATTTACAAATGTACAGTTGTACATTGACCCATTGATGGCCAGGTCATGTGGCTGCAAAGCAAAGCTGAATCATTACCCCTCCACCACCATTCTTGACAGTTGACATGCTTTTGCTTTTTTGCGGTGTTTAGTTTCCACCAAACATGTCCATTTAGGTTTTGTCTGTCCAGAGGACAGACCCAGAAGTCTTGTGCTTTATTTAGATCCACCATGGTGGCAACCATTGTACACGAGCCACACTTGTTCAGTCTTTCTAATAGTACGGTCATGTCGTTGGTTATTTGGGTTTTCTCAGAGTCTGATCTTTGGGCAAGTATGGTGGGACGTGGTCTTCTAAGAAAACAGACTTCAGGGGTGAAAAATATTTCTCACAGTAGAATGGTGAACTTCAAACTGAGAATGGCCTTCTCAGATTAACACACAAAATTCTGCATTTTGGCTTTGTCCTCATACACAAAACCTTAGAATTAAAAAACTGTGTACTTTTTTAACTCATGACTGTAGGTATTTGTCCAGGCCTATGCTAAGGTGATTAGAACGGAAAATTATATACATAAATGCTGCATATTAATTAAAAGATAATTTAAAAAACAAATGCTACTTGAAATGATGTATGGAGCTGCACAATTTTTCAAACCTTGGATTTAAACTGGACACTACCCCCCTCATCTCCTGTCCCAGATGAATTTTTGCCCACAGTTGTTCACCCTGACCTAAAGCATTCCCCGCAGCCTAGGAAATTAGGTGCCAGTTTTCTCCTCTGCGTGGTGAAAAACCCATCTTCCAGTAATGCCATTCTCGAAATCCTCCTTGTCTTTCCGGTGCGGTGTACTGTAAAGGAAAAGAATTCTGAGCCATGGCAGGGCTGCATTGAGAGAGTTGGTATGGCATCAGATACGCTGCTATGTACAATCCTTTAACTAATGTAAGTATTCAGGCTATAAGCTAAACAAAAAAAAAATGCCAAACTTCCATCAGAAAAGACAGTGGTTAGGGCTTAGTTGTCATGTTGCTGAAAACAACAAGCATTATCTACAGTAAGTCACAGACCCACAACATGTACAGAAACCAGGGGTTTTGACGTGACATGCGGCATGCATGATATAGGTCACAAACTTATTCAGATATTGGCAGACAACCAGGCAGTTAACAATAAAGAAAAAAACAACTATAGAACAAAAAAAAGTGTGTGCCAAAACTACAGTTAACTAATCATAAAGGGGATAGGTAGTCTACTGATCTTGCGGTCGCATGGTTGCCTTTAAATCTCAACAAGAAACTAAATCTCCACACTGGGGGATGTTATTCTTTGGTTACATATATGACCACCAAAAATTACATAAATCAAATTTTAACTGCACTTCCTTCTTATGTCATAACTATGACCTTACCAGACCTATAGGCTAAGTTGAAACATTAATTACTGAGGGGTTCTGATTTCCATGTCTGATCCACGTCTTTATTTGCTCAACCGCTATTTGAAAGCAGTCATTTCTGCTCTTGTCCTACAAATATGCAATTCTGATTGTGAGTTGCCCACAAAATAGTATACACACACAGCTTGGAAGTTTTGGATTAAACAATATAGTTTTATTCTATTAAAGTCTTTTAAGTCCACAAAAAATTAATTTAGCACAAAAGCACTGAAAATTGATCAATCCGTAGGAAACTGAACTCATGATGCTGATTTTTTTTTAATAATATATAATGTTATTAACTTGCATTACAAAACAGTTTCTACCAAAATGTGCCTGAGGGGACCACACAACCCAGCAGTCTTTAAATAAAACATTATGAATTCAAGTGTTTGTGTTATATTTCAGTCACAAGACAACATTTTTTGCTATGGACATGGTAAACTATGCCAAATCCTGCTCAGAAGGAACTATTCAAAAATAAAATGATATTCTAACACCATAGTTGTATCCAGTAACGTCTCTTAAGCAAAGTTTGGGAGAAGGCACGATTTCCTGCATAAAGTTTGTAGGTAAACCCACAGTTCTATTGTACCCCCCAAGTAGTTGAGTCATGATCACATTACTTTTTTATACTTTTAAGTGTTGGGTTGAAATGCAACAAATGCAATAGGAGGCTAAGGGAAAAAGTTGGTGCCATAGAACAGTTTTGGTAGTTACATTTGCATATCTTTACATTAGACAAACAAAAGGAAAAAACATGGTACAGGTAACAGCAATGGTAAAGGGGGTAAACCGAAATTATTAGGTAGCCAGGGATTTTAAAGTGAACGTGTTCCTTACTAATGCAGCTCAAAGCAAAATGCAATATTGAATGCCCCGTCTCCTATACATAGTCACTTCTGTTTGATACATCGCTATTTTGTTTAATGCCATGACAGATGAGAACTGGTACATCTGGGTGTAGTGGATCATAATTTTCACCCTCCTTCTACACGACAGCACTGCCACTCCGTAATTGGCAGCTCGGACACAAGGACTGTCATTGATGGAGCATGGAGGGACTCCTTAGTTCTGTGTAAACTTTACCTAGGTACAACTCGCCGAGCACCTTCTTTTGGCTGCTGTTGAAGAACAAACCAGGAGACTATAGAAAACTATGTAAGGTTGTGTAGGCACTGGCTTTAATGTGAGCCTGTTGCTTTTACATGACATTGGGTCATTTTTAACAACATTGAGCATAGAAGAATGTGTAACCAATAAAACTTTTTACGTTTGTGCTACAAAAGTTTTTGAGCATGCCACCCTAATTTATAACAAAATTGGGCCTATGTAGAGAACTTCTAGGTTAGGAGGAGCAATTAGAGATGAAAAATAATACAATTGGGCCCAACCTGGTATCATAATAATTCCCAGTCATTAAAAGAAACCTGTGCAATATTTAAGTAATTTTTTTTGCATGTAGGCACAACCTTGAGTTAACACACTTTATAAATTGGAGAGAAGAACCCACCTGTGATGTAAGTGCAGAGCCCAATAGCTGTACCATTATTTATCCCTTCTCCAATGAGTGATTTGTGTCCTGTGTAGTTAGATTACCTAATATTTAATCCAATTTATGAAAAGACTTGCAATGGTTGCAAACATTTGCAGTTCTTTAATGGATAAAACACAGGACCCTTTTATAGTTTAGGTAGTCAGTTACAAGACCTGATGTTGGCTACCTGTTACTTTATCCTGAATAATTTACCATGTACATATATATTTAAACAAAGTAATAGAAGTAATGATATTGTCCATCATTGGTATTTTCTTGTTTTGGAAACATGAAAGACAATTTTGTGATGAACATTGTAGAGTTGGCTGTTATTATGCCAATAAATACTGAATGCAGAAGAGCATCACACAGGAGCTTTCCGCCGATTGTTAGCCTGATAAATTGATCCACTTACATATATTCCTCACGGTAAAAATAAACTATCATTTTCATGCAATTTCCGCTCATCCACTTACAGATAATAATACTTTTGAAAAACAAACAAATCATGGAACCACATAAGGCTGTTAAACACACAGATGTCACTGTGATAAACAACATTTCTTTAATATTCAAGGAAAAATAAAGTGTCATTCCTGTAAAATTAATACTAACCTAAAAAAACGCACAATACAACCTTGCACAGATCAGAAGCAGTCAATAGTTGGAATGAGTTGCAATTGTTTTGAACAAATTTTTGTTCTCGTGTCTCAGATAAGAATTAAAAGCAGCTGTTTGAATGTGTGGAACGCTGAAATCACCATTTCAAAGAACAATTCCCACTCAACTCTCTGCAATGAATGTTTCATGTGTTTTATTTGTTATGATGTGTGCAATTTACTCTCGGCAAGTAATACAATCGTAAACAATCTCATTCAGAATAATTACCAAGGAGCAGATTTACTAAATAAAGGATTTACAGGTTTGTTGACAGGAAAATAAGATTTATTTAAAAACTTTACAAATACAATATGTTTGTAGTGTACTATGAGAAAACACTACTCGAGTCTGCCATAGGAACCTCACACACAATCCTGCCTGCCTAAACTGCAAACAAAGCCAGTTGCAGTAAAACTATGGACAAAATGTTATATATGGTGCAGTTTATCAGGATTAATACAATTTTTTTTTTTCTGATTAGCTCCCTGGAAAAAAAGTTTTATAACCAGTTGATCATGCAAGTAGATCCTCAATTTTCTACTTCTTGGAATAGAGTGACGGCAGGATTGTCACCCTTTGAATAGGTAGGATGCAATGGAGATGAAGTTTTACGAGGACTTTAAATAACTGACAAGCTTGTTAAAGGTAAAAATAACTTTGATCCTCCCCTTAGTTGTAACCATTTGATTGACAAGCATATCTTGGCAGGTATTAATGTAAATCTGATCAGATTATCATCAGTATTTGTCCTTATTAGATCTCAAAGGCCTAAATTACTACATCAAGACTATGCCCTTTTTATTTATGTTACTTTGAATCCATCCAGCTAAAGCGGTGCATCTCTATTATCAGTCTCACTTTCCCCTGAGGAAACTGTGTAGACGAAACACGTCAAGACAGGAGACCAAACTTCTGCACCATGTGTTAAACTATATTCCCCAATGTATTGAAATGATGTGACATGAAACTTTAGGATTATTAGATCTAGCAAAGAAGTCCTAAATTCTAGCCTTTGGATGAAGGTGGGACTTCCAGGGACTAGATCTTTGAGGTATGTCTTTGTATAGTATAAAGTCTATTTATTTACAAGGGATGTACTTTTGTGTTTAATAAATGTCTAATACATTACTTACCAATGCAACCCACTGCTGTCTTCTCTATCATTTTTTCAGTTGTTAAACATTTAGGGTTTGGCACTTATTACAAAGGTCGGAGAGTTGACCCATCTTTTTTTCTTTTACCTTTCTACCATTAAAGAAGAGCTAAACCCACATGACACCTACCTGCCCATCCATCACATGGTGCTACCATCTTCTTTTTATAGATAATTTTTGGACATGTCAGGATGATATATTCTTTCATTTATGGCACATGCAAGTAAACGCGGGATGGCGGGGTTTCCCTGGGTACCAAAGCTGACGCTATGCAGCCTAATTTTGACACCAGAAACCCGGGGATATCAGACAGATAAGACACATTATTACAGAAGGGACACCACCTGTCCCTTTTATTCCATAATGACTGGCCTGATCATGGAAAATTAACATAGAGTTTACTTATATGAGTAGATGGGGGCAGACAAATGCTAAGTTGCTAACTTTCCTTTTGTAATTCCTTTTAGTACCCATTTCATAAGACAGACGGAGTCTAAAGAACAGAAGTGAGGTGTATAGATGAAGGTATAAAAAAAAAGAAAACCTAATGTGAGGTGATAAGGCTTTCACCAAACTTTTCAGTCTCTTCACCACCTGAAAATACCAGTGAGACCCTCTCAGTCAACAATGTTGTCTGTACCATGCACTTGTGGTAGGTGCTTTTTTTTTTTTTTAAAGAAAGCTTTTTATATTCTATATTCATTCCTATGGACTTGTCTTGGGCTCCTATAATAACCAAAGCGCACTAAATTTAAACTGGACCTCTCATTGACAGGTTATGTCATTTGCGATGTACTAACTTGGTCCTAAAAAAATTCAGCTTACCTGGTTGGTGTTCTGATATTCTGCCTTTGTTACCTTTGGAATACCTGATCCAGGATGAGTTTACAGCTCAATTGTTCAGCTGTCACACAGTTATCTGCATGCTTGTTTCAGGTGTGACTAACTACTGACAGAAAAAGATCAGCTTTACATTCTGGCAATGAACACTCTTTGCAATGAGGTCCGCAATGGCAGCTTTCATCATCGCCCAGTGGTAAATCCATTTTAAATTCCCGCATAAATCTGTTTTAGCAGAGTTTGTCCTGACTTGGATTCCTCCCCCACAAGTAGAAGCCTTTAGTCAGGCACCATCATGACCACATGTTTAGCTTGGAAGTAAAATTCCTATTCTGCAGTATTGCTGATGCACACATAGAATCTAATTTACCCAGAATCTACCACATATTGCAGCAATCTAAGGACATTTTTTAACGTTTTACTTAGGTACTCTCTCCATACGTTTTTACATTTGTTACCTATTTCACCCATCCTGTCAAAAAAAACTTCAAGATTTGTGCAGGGCTTGACTTATTGGAAAATAGGAGGGTTTAGGGATGTCACCAACCTTAATTGTACTTTGACCAATTATTATTATAAAAAGTTACAAACCTGGGCCGTCTCCTTTTCTCCCTGGATGCCTCCGCTATCCAAACCTGTTCCAATGTTTTGCAAACTGACCTTCTGCAAATCTTCTTCAGGTAATGGCTGTTAGGTTACTTTGCAGGGCATGTTTCAGAGGTAGCATTGCTGATGTTAGGCCTCAGGATGTTCAGTGTTGGGGTAAAAAACTGAAGTACTTGAAGTGTAAAATGGAAAGTGACCGTGTCAGAACAGTACAACACATTGGCTCCCATAGGCATATACAGGGGGATTAGCAGTGCCTGTTCTAAAACCTCTGGCACAGTCCTACAGTAACTGCTTATATTAATTTCTTCATGCCAAAACAGGCTGTACTGCATTCTACCATTTCAATTTTTTCTCATGTTTGCATAAGCATAAACCTTATAAAATGCCTTTGCCTAAAGCAGAAAGCAGTGAATTGATTCATAAGCAATGCCTTCCTTTATAAGCCAAGCTATTCTAGATACAAATATGCTGCATTCTTTGCAGAGTCATTTTCTAGTAAGTCTCACAAAAAATGTTGGTTTTGGCATATGTTTATGTGGTGCTCCTGTCACTTTTCAAACCTTCTATTCCAATGCAGTGGGGTTCTCCCAAAATGTGAGGTCTGGTTATATTTTATAGTTTTGCCCAGTTTATTTGCTGTAATTCAAGTGGTATAATATGAGGCAGCTTCTAAAAAATAAGTCATTAACTTCACAGGACTGGCTGTGGAAAACCTAAAACAGTTGGAATTTATGAATTAGGTAGATAGTAAATTTGTCTCATTTGAGCCTGCTACTCCTGTTTAGCATCGCCTTGTCCCCCTTTGTTTGTGGCATATTTGCTCATAATAAATGTGGTGGTTAGGAATCCAGGTATTTATAGGCTCCAGTTGGACTGGTCTGATGCACTGCATTACTGCACATATTTAAAATCCATTAAACTCTATACGGTAAAATGTGTTACTACAATAGTCCTAAAAAGATAATTAGTAATGATCCGAAAAGGAATGCAGACAGATTCCCTTACTTTGGTGGTCATTAAAAAAAAATCCTCCTTACATTGGTTCCCTTGAATAGGAGATACATTTGTGTGAGTAGAAGAGTGAGGAAACCTCTACAGAACAAGTAGTCAAAGATTTGCAGTTATCAAATCAAAGTGTAAAAATTTCCCATCATTTTGTCTGACAGTGGTCCACAGGACAAATGATTTTCAATGGGTGACTCCTCACACCCTGACTGACAAAGGCTTTAAGGTTCGGTACAGACTCAAGATTTTTAGCTGTAGAGGTAGTCCCCGAGTTAAGAACATACAACATATGGACAACTCTACGAACGAACCGGGCTTCCCTGCTCACTTGTGTGAAAGATGGAGGCGGTTCGCTGAACTATTCTGCAACCTTTTGTAACTCTTTAATGACCAAGACAAACTCTGCAGTTGTTTCTTTTTGCATATCAAAGCACAGCTTGCTCCAGAACTTAATGAATGTTTTTTTTTTTGTGCTTTGTGATTAGCTCACAGTGGGGATTTTATACAGAAACTGACATCACACTGCCTAATAATGTAGAGACAAACATCTGTTTTTATCGAAATAATGTAGATGTTCCAACTTACAAATTCAACTTAAGAACAAACCTACAGTCCCTGTCTCGTATGTAACCCAAGGACTACCTGTAATAGGTACTACGTAATGGACTCAAGATTTTTAGTTGCCAAAGATTCTGATCATCTACGGTGAAAATCTATCAATAGAACGCTGGTTCCACAATGCCGATTAGTAATCTGCCATGCCAGATCACTTAATGAGTACAAGCAACATCTATTGTTTAAGTGGTAGAGAGGGAAAAATAGAGCCTTTTCTGCTTGTTCTTTTCCCTCCCCTTTTTCATAGTATAGCACTTGCTTATCAATAGTGTATACAAAGCTTGTTTGTTTCCACTGTCACCTGTAACAATTACTTACAATTGTTTTGGGACACATAATAAATCTCTGTGCAAGGCTTAAGTCACATGACAGGCATGCAATGGGATTTTGAAGCAGATGCTCTCATATTATATTAAGAATTTCATTCTTTTGGTAAAGGTATCCATAAACAAACTTATGTGTGTTTTTGAATCCTGTATTTTTTTTATCTATATCTCCATTTGTCTCTCTACTAGGTTGAGTTATCCTTTTTCATTTGTCCTGTTGTCCACTGTTAGACAAAATGACGGGAAATTACAAGTTTTACACATTGATTTGATATCTGTAAATCTTGGGACTACTTGTTCTGTAGAGGTTTCCTCACATCAGTAGAACAGGAACAAAAGTAAATATCTCCAACAGGACATAGGCCACAAAAGAAATAAGCAAACTGATGGGTTTTACCTCTTCCCTACCCTACCCGAATCGCCCCTACTTGGATCTGCCTTTCATTTTTTTTCAAAAGACGAACTCTGGCTGTCTACGTCTGTCTTGAATGTGCATTTCTTGCACAAGCAGGGAAAGTAAGGTTTACTTTAAAGCCATCCCCTTCAAGTGGTAGAATGAGATATACCCAATATTTTCAGGAAAAAAGAATCGTGTGACACTTTATTTCCATGTGACAATGTTGGTGATTCGTATTTGGCCATTCAGGAACGCGCACTGTTGTATATAGATGGTCCGGAGAGTGCCAAGACCTGGTTCTTTCTGTGAATCTTGCAGGTTATACACAGGTTGTGCCATAGAGAACATCAAATTTCCTTGTATAATTTATAAATGCCAGCAACTCTGCACAATGAGCGGATGATTTACCCCAATAATGATTGCAATATATTTCAATACATAGTGCCATTATTCATTCTGGCATAATGCAAGCCATCAGACCATGTGCTGCTGAACAAAGAGCTATTTATTAGTATAACACTTTTTTTTTCCAAAGTATCAATAGCAAATGAAGTATGTACAAATCCTTACAGCATTTACACCATAAAAAAGGTTTGTTTTTCAGCCTTCGGAAGTTTACAAAGTGGGGACCTAAGCAGTGATACTGTAACAACAATGAAGCAGACACTACATTTACTCATCATTCCTAGTCAAATACACTTGTCACTTATACATGCGTTTATTTAACAAGATTCTGCAAAGAGCAGTGGTGAGCAGTAACTCAAAGAAACCAGTTATGATTCATCATTTCATGTGTTTTACTGTGCTCATTTGAAAAAGTTCCTATACCCTGTAAGAAAAGAAAGGTAACGTCCAATCTCCTTTTCTTGAGAATGTGCATCTGCCAGCCTATGGACAAGCAACATCTTGGTTATTCGAAAGCCAATATTGGAAGAGGTGGTCGTACCTGGGTCAATTTAGTGCTTGATTGCCTAAGATGTTTGCTACATAAGCTAGAACTTTTGCCACATTTGGCTGTTGCAATGGATGGCCAACAAAAGTGCCTGGAAGCCCTGTGTTTTACCCTTTACATGGTAAGATGGCCAAACACACTATAACTAGTGATCCATGTACACACCTGTAATATAAGGATGTTTTACATTTATCACTGAAGGATATTAGGAAGTTTACAGTGATCACAGGGTCAATTGTACGGTACATTCCATATATTGTTTTGCAGATTGGCCAGTGTTTGGAAGAAACAAAGCATGGGTTGATGGGTTTAAAGAAACCTTTTCTCTTATGACAGGTTTACTTTTTTTTTTTTTTTTTTTTTTTTTTTTTACAATACAGGTACAAGTATTTCTCCAACCTATAATAGTTGTTGGTTTTCTAATTGTATAGTTATTTGAAAGACTGTAAAGAGTTATTTGAGCTCTGTAAATCAGTGCATACTATATTAGTCCTATAAAAAAAACAAAACACGATAATGACTGCCTAATCATCTTCCAAACCCACCTTATTATAACACTAACTGGTGCCTGTGTATAAGCATCTTAAACATGCATGCAATCTTTAAAGCCCGCCTTTACATTTTTTTGGGCCGACATGTTGCAGTACAACATGCACGTTACATGCGTGGCGTTACACAGCCCATAAGTTATGAATGCGCTGTCAATGCATAGCAATGGCTAGAAAGTCTATCATGACCTACTTTCCAACACACCATGCATGTGCATTTTAAATCACAGCCTACTTGAAAGGTGTGTTGGGGGACATTTTCAAAACACACAGATGTGAAGGGAGCCCAAATGATTTTACTATACGTGTAAGCATGGTATGTATGAGCGTTCCAGATTTTGCCACCTGTGCAAACTTTTTGTTGGAAAGGCTTAAGAAAAATAGTTGTACAATGACCACAAATGCAGCAATCATCATAAACATTTGAGTGCTTGGAGAAGACTTTAGTACAGGATGGATAATACCAAAAGTGGTAAAAAGGGGCTTACAGCTTTTAAAGGAAAACCTTGAAATTCTTGTTTGTATGGGATCTCTTGTCTCTAAGGGGTCTTTCACATCTTGCATATCTTGGAACAGATTCCAGTAATAAATGGTGACTTTTTAAGTACAGTAATGAGGAACAAGTATGAAATACAATGCACTTACCTGTCACATAATAAGTCCCCTTTATGGACACTAAGAGCAGAAAATGAGATTTTAACTGGTTAATAGGTGTTACTGCACTTTTTTGCTCTTTACACCATTATTAAATAAATTCATTACTGTAATGGCAGCCATGTTGTGCCTGCATGATACTGGTATATGATGATAAATAAAAGGCTGTGAGCAGGTTCAGCTGACAAAATGGCCACCACCACTGTCACAGGCAAGGAGCATTTACAAAACTGCTCAGGAGAACATCAGCTGATCACCCACTGGGAAGACACATAATCAAAAGAAAACTCAGACAAAATAAAAAGAATTCCTTAAGAAGGCCAACGTGCAGAAAAAACTGCCATGGGAAATCAAAGCAGTTTTTAGTTGTTAAACTACAATACTTTCAAGTGAGACAAACATTCATAGACTGAGATGTAACATATGCAAGACAACAATTACAAATCATTCAGCTAGATTCCAGCTAGTGAGGCTATTCCGGGGTTTCAATTCCATTGTATACCAATATGGCTGTGCATTTCCATTTAGTTTTTGTTAACAGGCTGCTTATGATGTTCGGACAGGATGATAGTATGGATTTGCAAAGATTTGTTCTTTTAAAAGGCAACGTTTATTAGCTGTAGTTTGCTCTCATTGTTCTTGTCAAAAGTTTAAGACTGCAAAAAGAATGGAAACAAGTGCACACATTTCTTGGTCATATGTTATTAATTTTCTCAGAACTCTGCAGAAATCAGAAATGAATACAGTTTGCCATAGTACCAAAAGAAAAAGTATGGCGGTCAGATTTTTTTTTTTTTGCAATTTGACCACCAGTCAATTTTCTTTTTAAAATTTGATTGGCATGATCAGGTGACCCATAAAAGTTACGTTCTCTGCCCTGGCAAGAATAAACAGAAGAGGATCAGCCAATCTAATTTTAACAGAATGCAATACCATAAATCTGTGGTTGCACAAACAACCGATGCCCATGCCTGCTTGGAAGGCAGGTATCAGATGGTGCTTATAGGCACCTTCTCTATAGCCGTTTCCCAACTCCTATGATGCTTTAATACATAGGAAACAGGCCTGCATAGTGGGACATACAACTCAAACTGCTTTGGTACAGTATACTGAAATGGATGGGCACATAAAATCATAATTATTTGGAACAATAAAAAAAAAAAAAACAATGTTGCAAAGTCTAATGCTTGATCTTTTCCCTTCTGGGAAAAATAGGTGAAAGTGAGCAACAGAAGGCATCTGTGCCCTGCAAACCTTAAACTGAAACATATAACAGAATATATATGTATACAAAAACACTATAAGACATTTGCATGTTAATTACTTTTTCTACCCTTCATAATCATGTAAACAGTGCACAGTAACACTGAAGTGATCCTATCTCTTATACACAGAGAAAGAAGCCACTTTGTAGGTGGGCCAGTCATTCAGGAGAATGCAGACAGTCCATTCACAAAAAAAAATTGACATTTCCAAAACACAAAGCACCAAATGCCTAATCTTTTAGTTATGCCAAAACTTTTTTGTCTTTCCATTTCACACAGGGAAAAACAAGTAACCCACAACGTGGCTGCAATCTATGCATGTATACAGGACAGGCACACGTTAAAACAAAGCCATTCAATTCTAATGTGGTCTTAAACTTTTGGCAGTTAGTAGATTCTGCTAGGCTTTGTAGGATTTGTTCAAGTGAAAGCCAGGTCATTTCACATGTTGACATGCATGCAACTTGAAAACATTGCACAACAAGCAACACAGAGCAGATTGAAAAGTTAACAAGACTTCAAGTAGACTCGACCACCCTTCATGACTGAATATTCACATACATGATGGAGTCTTGTGGGTTAGCCACTGCTCTTTCTCACACATGGGATACCTTCTGTGACTCCCTAGCTTGCTTAATGCTATATAACCATTTAATTATTCTGGCATTTCTCTCTATGGCAGAAATACCATACGGCACACGATCATTGGCACTGTCATCTCTAAGGTCACTGTTGCTGTCCTGAGACTGTTCACAGTCTGAGCTGATCATGCTTGCACTGCGAAAGTTTAGAGAAATTATATCAGAATTAGCCCTTGCAAAATTTCCCATCCCGAGGTTTTCAAGCTCTTCAGGATCAAGTCCACAGTAATTAAAGAACCTCTCTACATCTGCATCAACACGAAAATATCGGTCGCTCAAGTCAGATTTTGATCGCTGAAGCGAAGGCCTTCGTGTGACGCCACAACTGGGTTCCATTGTGTCGTTGTCTGGTGACTTGAGGGTGGTAAGAGTTGCAAGTTTGGGTTTGGGGGGCAATGGTGGTGCTGAACTGCTGCATGGCATTGCTTTAATTTGTTTCACATTCGTAACTTTCCTAATGTCTGAAGAACTATGAGAAACGTGTAAAAAATTATCACCTGATTTATCAAGAAGCCTTCTGCTGATGTTGGAGTTGGTCTCCTGAGGGCTCCCATGACTCTGTGTGGGGTAGACCTTTAAAGACTCAGCAAATGAATGTCGATTTTGGTCAGCCGAGTCTGAACGATTTGGAGGCCAGTTTCGTGTTTGCTTGTGCACAGAACCTGTACTGGAGCCTTCAGAGCTGTTGATAATGTTTTTAAGAATCTCAAGTTTTAAATTCTCCCTTTGCACACAGCTTTCAGTTTTTGCATTGTTGTTAAACATCTTCAGAGTTGGGCTGGCCAAAGCTCTTTTAGCTCCAGGACATACAGGAGGTTTTGAAAGTACAGCTGGCTTCACAGGTTCTTGTTTGGCATTGATAACCTCTTGGCTTTTGACATACTTTGCTTTATCAGCTTCTAGTCTTTCCACAGCACTGAGTCTCTTAGGATTAGGCTCTGACTGCCTGCGGAAATAATCGGGTCCTTTGTTCAATATTCGGAGTGGGACAGCAGATGTAAAAGCCACTGCTGGGCTCACAGGTTTGCCCATGCTACCTGTCTGTAGTGTTTCTGTAGGCATGTTTGGTGATTGTTCCCCCGCAGCCGTTTTGGATCCTCTTCTTGTGTTTCCTAAATGCAATGTGCAGAAACATGTGCATCAAGCACAATGGGTAACAGCTGAATCTTGAAATCTGAGTGTTAGCAGCAGCTCTTCATCTCACAGCAAATTGAGTAACATATTTTTTTTTTATTTCTCTGTTAGGATGCAGGCCTTTTACAAAAAACCAAAACAAAATCCACCAGACAAGGTCTGTATTAATCAGAGAGATGTGGGTGTCTCGCCTTTTCTTTGTGTTCAACTACAGCAGGGATCTGAAACACAAAACAACCAATCATGTGTCAGAATCGGCATATGACATCACAGTTATAGCAACAGAAAAAAATGTTGTAGTATTTCAGCTGGTAGTGAAAAAACATTAGGTAGCCTTTAACCATCTCACTGCTATGAAGATTGCAAATCTCACCAGCCCCAGCTCCTCAGACTGCAAATGTTTGAGACATCTAAAAATTACCTAACACAAAAAAAAGCATGCATGTTTGACATATTACAAAACACCTATTAAAAGAAAAACAATAAAGACATTCAGAAGAACTATTGCATAGGTTGCAACAAAAGCAGTTTTTATTGCTCCCAGCAGACACCATTAGTCTGAACATAAATTTACCTATGCATTAACAAAATCTAAAATACTACATTGGACATGCAGGATTATCTAAATTGCCTATTTGCTAGCAAATGCCACACTTACAAAATGTATTCCTCTAAAGGACATTCTCCTAGGTATTTATTATACATGATCATTACTTCTCTCATTTCTTTGCCTCCGCAATTATTAGAAATTATAGGTAAGTAGGTATTAAAATCAAATAGGACCGTGCTATTGTTCCCTATATGCACTTCAGGCTCATAAAACAGTGTTAATAGATGACATGCATACATTAAGGCAGCAATTTTTTTGGGGGGGAATATACAAGTGGGAATTTTTGCTGCATTTCTGCATCTTACACACACACACACACACACACACTAAACCTGCCATCTCTTTATTACTCACCCAATCACTTATGTGTTTTAAAGCTGGTTTCTTTGATTTTGCTGTTGGAAAGTTAACCTATTCTTTTTGGGCAACTTTTTCTTGACTACAATTTTGCAAGATTTTATTTATAAAAGATTCTAATATATACATTAGCAGTTACATTAAATTTGTTGGTGACATGTTAGGTTTTGTAGAACACTAAAAAGCTAACCTTAGCATATGGGTGAGACCCATGATTGGAAGAGGAATTTGTTGAACACAAGATGCTCCTAAGTTTAGCAACAATTTTCCTACTAAAGTATTTTTCTACTAAACGTTCAAAGAAAGAACAAAACAGCCCTGGTCATATTAAAAAAAAAAACTTCAACTGATTGCCATGAATCAAGAAGTTGAAGATCTGAAATTGTTATTGGAGACTAACTTCAAAAAAACAAAACAAAAAAAACTAGAAACACAGGAATACAGAGACCCAATACACAGTATAGCAGAGAGGTCAATGGTCAGAAGCTAGGATAAGCAGAAGGGGATAAATAATGCTTGTTGGTCTTTCCTACAAACGATTTTCCAAGACATTTATTCAAAGGGAAATGATCAAATATACATCTTTCACCATACAGAAATTATCAGTTAAAACAAAAAATTAATCTAAAGTATAGCAAACATTTCAAGTTGGAAGACTGAAGTTAATGTTACTGTTCTGGCGGAATATAGTTTCCTGGGGGAAGATCTTTGAGCCATAACAGAGGCTAAAATTCTCATTCTGTTTTTCTCAGCAAGTTGTGTGTCTAATTTTTAAAGGTGAAGCAGTGTAGTGACTTATATTAGAAGTAATGGTTCATTTCAGAAGACATTTCTTGGAAATATAACTGTACATTAAACAAATGCCAAGTAGTAAAAAATATTTTTCTTTTGGTAAAACTAAGAAGAAAGAACTATAAAAGGCTTTGACAACACGCTGCTATTCATGTTCACAGCTCAAGGGCTTTTCAATATCATTTCAAGGCTCACCAGCATCTGAAATGTAAGCTTATTTAACAGCACAGCAGACCTTTAATGTTGAATGTGGTGCGAAATAGCTAAACTGTATCAAAACTGCTCCAAGTTTTTTTCTTGGAGCTGTACATTTGGCTAGGACCACAAAGCGTGGAAGCAAAAGTTTTTCATATCTATAAAAGCAGAAGTCCCAAACAACCTATGACAGCTTAAAGTATAACTCCATGCATTAGTCTTTCCTGGATATGAAAATTCTCATAGATTATATTTAAGGATAAATTCAATTTTCAGCACAATAGCTCTGTCCCTGTGTTTGCACGTGTCTATTGTAAACTTGTTCCAAGCCACCACTGAAAAGTGCGGAAATTTAGAGATGCTGCTCTGCACCTTGGATAAATAAGCAAACTTAATCCTGGGAGCAGATGCAGGGTAGGTATTTCTGGCTGGACTAAAAGCAGTTTACTTTATATGCTGTGTCCAGAACATAGTTTTTATAAAAATTCTGTATAGTATTTTCTTTAATATTTAATTATTCCATAGTTGTATGTCTCACTTGAGTCTGTTCCAGTCAACCAGTAAAGCAACCATCCTTTGCATACTGATTACCATAGGATAATCACATCTATCCAGCTTTTAATGCTGAACAGGCAGATTTAGGAGACATTGATTAATGCTTTTTGTAAGTTTCTGGATGTGATTTGGTACCAGCTCTACCAGCAGTATAATAAGGCAGACAATTGTCTTGCAGTGCTCATTTGCCAACAAGGAACATGCAGAAAGGTGAGAACAGAGACTATACAACCACAAGTTGGGCGAGAGACAAGACCTGTAACTTTCTAATGACAAATCATTCCACATTATAAACATTGATATAAACAGTGTTTACCAACTTACTGCCAAGATGTTCCATATAAAAAACAGTTTTCAACACCTTATGAATCCCTGAAATACATTGCATCAACATAAAGGAGTTTAGATGTTTCAATGACAGTCCCTTTCCAAATGAAAGATGCTTCTTTAGTACTTTCTTAAATGTTTGTCTTTGTTCTCCCGTCTTGTACTTCGTAGGGAATGATTTCATCCCACAGAGTGTGACTTATGTTGTCAGAGTGAACAAGCATCCCTTACTACACTCTCTATGCAGAGGAATACTCATACAACTATGAGACACAACAGGCAAGTGAAAGGTCTGCCCAGTGGAGCAGAACATATTACTTACTCAAGCCTGAAAGCTGGTAATAAAATAGGACTAAAATTGCCTGCATAAACCCATGGACATTAGAAGCATCATTATTATGAGGGGGTGATTAGGACATTTGTCACCACAGAGTTATAGTTATAGAAGCTCCATTTGGAAAAAAATGCAATAACACAATGTTTATGGCCTATTTTGTATGTATGTTCAAAGACTACAAATCCAAAGCATTAATTTGCTGAAACTTAACAGTTGCATATTCGAACCATATAAAAAAATATATATATTCCACTACAAAATTGTGAAAGGAAATATGACCTCTGCAAAAGGATTGTTATGGGTGGCACAGTAGTAATTTCCTAGCACAAAAACATACTAGTAGGTTAATTAGTTTTACCCCATATTGGATTCCGACCATGAAAATGACATACAAATATGGTAGAGATATTGGATTGTAAACTCCATTGAAAGACAGTGACTTAATCATGGTAAATAGCAAGGGAAGGTGCCAGCTAAAAACTTAAAAATGGTACAAAAAGATAGAACTTTTTTTTAAAGAAGCAGAATTAAAAAAAACAAAAAACACATATAGATTAAACTCTCAATTTTATGTCTGCTGGATCCAGAAGATTTGCCTTGTGGGTCACTTTAACACAACCAGCATAACCTGTAGCTTTTCAACAGATGCAGCTCTGCAATTTCTCTTTAAGATCTGTGCACAGAATAGCATGTAATAATCCAATATTTAAAACCTTCTGCCAAGTATCTTCCTGCATTCACTGACATATGGCGCCTTTTGCATGCTGTGCTAAAAATATGTTAGAAAATTAAAGCTGGGTTCTGTTACAAATGTATTCCATTTAGTCATAATAACCCATACAAACTGTAAAGGAACAGCTAGGGAGAAGAGCAACACAATTTCCAAAGATGGTGCAAATTATTTAAGATTTTCATTTTGAGTGGAAAAATGACCTAAATATTTTAAACAAAAGCTATATTTGTACTTCCATACACAAATACTCATGTGCAACATTTTTCTATAATACAGTCTGTTCAAATATTCTATATTGCCCTGGGAGCTTTTTGCGGGGGTAAGGTAAGTTTTCTATATTTTAGGAGTTTGTTTATATTACTGTAACTGGTTAAACACTGTAGAATAAAGTAAATTATATCACATCAATCCCGCATCCCTACAGCTTACATACACCAATTACTCGACCTGTATATAGTTGAACACACAAAGGATGCCAAGCAAATGCGATAAAAACACATATACAAACACTGGATAAACATTATACAAGATTCTTCACCTTCCTAAACTAGGGCAGAGTACACACGTGCAATAATCGTGAAAGATCCTTTCAAACAACAAAAGACTGCACATTTGTCGTCTGTGGATCCTCTAGGAAATAAAAGGGAATGGTGGACAACAAGTGCTGTACACACGCCAGATTCAGGTCCGATATCAGCCCTGAGGAAATTATGGGAGGAGAATCATCGGACATGTGAATGTAAGCCTTATGCCAATGTGAAAATATTCTGGTGGTAAAAACATAGGGGGGAAAAAAAGTTTACAAAGATAACACACACCCCTGGATTGGAAAAAAAACAAGTAATTTGTAAAAAATAACCTACTAAAAATTTTTTTTATAAAACATACTCAGGCACCATTAGGGCTATTTCCTACTTGCAACTGACCACAGTGTTCCACCACAGGCTCAACCATTGCTAAAAGAGACTAATTGCTTCTAGCTGCATGGTTGCATTTTCCCCTTCTGGAGGAAGAACCACATTTTATTGCACTCAATCGAATGACAAAGAGATTGTCAGCATAGTAATTGAAGAGGGGCGTCTGGGAGCCACTAAGACTAATTTCAGACTTGTGGATGACCACAACATTCTGCCGCAGACTTAACCGCTCTCCCAACTGCTTCTGTTCAACTTCCCAAAAACACTGAACCACGGAAAACCTCAACTGCACTCAACCACGACACGGAGGTTTAGTGTGGTTAACTGCAGGGTTAAACCGCACAATACTGAAGAAGGGTGGCTGGGAGTGGCTAACAGCTGTGGTTTTCACATTTAAGTCTAAAAGGGGCCTTAGATAGCCATTACATATTCATATTAATGTAAAATCTGATTGACTACTGCACTTTAGACATGATCAGTGTCACCTGTTTTTCTCTATAATAGAACGCTAGTTGCTTGTACTTCGTACTAAAGAACAAAACACAGCAGGAAAATATCCATACATACCAATTTACCATAACGAGATTAGATGAGAAGATGTCAAGTCTTGCCAATATCTTATTTTTTTTAGTATAATGAAGGCTTTGACAAAGAATCTGTATACTATCACAGCCAGTCTATGCTGTTTAGTAATAATTAAATGCACTTTAAATATTGTCCTATGTCTTTACAATATTCTTACAGGTTATAAATTAATGACTGAAACATCAGCAGTTCTTTTCCAAGAATGTACTTATATAACATTATTTGAACAAACTGATCAACTCACCCACCACATTATGGTGAAGGCCTGCTGCTGCCATCAGCCTTGCCAAGATAAAACCGGACCTAAACACAGCAGTGAAAGACAAGGCAGACGGCTCCAAAACCTACTTTAGCTTCTTACGTAGATCAGAAATGATCACAGATTAACCCTAACCATTTTGAAAATAGTGTACTAAATGGGCAAAATAAAGCCAAAATGTTGAGACTATGCACAATTCAGCTCGATGACATTCTACCCTACCCATATTTATCAATCCAGTGTTTCATGCACAGCATTTTTGTGGAGTAAGGGTCATTGAAACTTGCGAGTATGTTGCTAGTAACAGCATACCAGTGATAGGATCATAATACAGCGCCTTCTCCGCGTCACTCGCTCGCTGGTGTGGGAATTCTGAACCATTTCCAACACCGATGGAGAGATGCCTTGCTTGTTTAGCCAACAAGAGTTGTTACCAGCAGCAGGATCACAAGTGTACTTTGACCTTATTGCCCCATACACAATAGGAGTTTATATGATAACAGGGATCAGAATGCACTAACTACTGAAGAGATCCCAGTTGTCAATCAAACTTTTCATATAAATTCTAAACTACCATATTTATTATATTGCTGATACAAAAGAACAGTTTTGCAAATGTGTTTTTTTCCATGATCAGTGTATCTAGGAGTTTTGTAGGGTTATGTCCTTATTGACATGTCAGAAACGTGAGTAGTATACTATTGTCATAGGTAGGGCAATATATTGCAGTCGAAAAGCACCCCTTTTAAATACTATAGCTTATCTCATACATTGATCTAAAAAAAATATTACATTCACTGACTGATAAAGTAAACAACACAGATATTCTCCTTACAATAACACCAGGCAATGGGTCTTCTTAATATATTAGGCAGCAAGAGAACAGTCATATGTGTTGGAAGAAGGGAAAATTTGACAGACACAAAGAACTGGATGACTTTTGAATGGTTAGACAACTTAAGCTGAGGAGCATCAAGAAAAATGGCAGGTCTTGCAGCATGTTCTCAATACTCATTTCTTAGTGCCTCCTAAAATTTTTCACGGAAAGACAACTAGGGACAGGGTCATGGGTATCCAAGACTTACTAGTGCATGCATGTATGTCTGAATCCAACAAAAGAGCTCAAAAAAGAGAAAAAATCCCAATGCTGGCTATGAGAAAGATGTCAATGTGCTGCATGTGAAGGTGTTACAAAGCTACGGGATAATGAAGCAATGCAAGAAGGTGAGCTTGGTCTAATAAATCACATTTTTTTGGTTGCTGTGGATAGCCAGGTGCGTGTGCTTCATTTACCTGGGGAGGAGATGGGAACAAGATGCACTATAGGAAAGCTGGCAGAGGCAGGGTAACTTAAAGAATCTGCTACAAAGTTCTTGGTGCCAGATACCACATGCCACCCCTAAGAGGTCTTGTGCAGTACATGCCTTGATGGATCATAGCTTTTTGGTGGCACAAGAGGGACCTAACACAGTATTAGGCAGGTTCTGGGATGATCAGTGTATATATACACAAGAGCAACAAATGGCACTGAAAATGATCCACAGAAAATACACCTTGAATTATTAAATGGTTTTCTAAGTTTGAAGACATTTGCCTCCACTTTAGTGTCTGAATTGTTGGATGTGTACCAGTATACTCCACAGAGATTAAGAATGTAGGCATGTGACAACAGCTAAATTGTTCGGTAGAGAATGTGTCTAGGTACGGAATCAATGAGTGCTCTTCAGAAATATTTCAAAAGGGTCCACCATACAACCTCCTATATATTCTCCTTGCTAGACTCTAATCTTCTGATCTGTGTTAACCTAAGTTTTCAAGAAGGGTTAACAAAGGTGTGGCAGCAGCCAACATACAGAACTCCATTTTTAGCAGAAATTCCAAACTATGCAATTTGGTGGATAAAGACCTAGTCATTTCACATAGTGAACTCTTTCACCATATATGTCTACATATATTTATTTTTCTGTAGCGTAGGAGGATTGGGCGTTTGCAGTGCGAATGCCTCAAGTTTAAACCACATCATAGATAATGATTCTTAAATTTTTTTTTTCTTCAATGTAAAGCGGTGAGTCATTTGCAGTTGAAAGTTACAAAAAATGCATATAGCTACAAAGAATAGCTGTGGTTCTTCTTGACAAAGTAGTGCATTCTTTTTAGAATATAATTTCAATGACATTAAAAAAAAAATCAGAATAAAATTTTAGGAGCCAGCATGGTTAACCTGTTTTTTAGAATGCACACTCTGGGGCACCCATAACTCCTTCGCTTTACTACTCTACGTCTTTAAGACTCTGGAACAAGAATTACATTCATCATGGAGCTTTTCAGATGCAAAAATGATTTCATGTCATATACAAAAACTGGCAGACAACTTTTCTATCAAGCAGGAGGGCGAGGTACCGATGAGCAATCACTGGCATTTATTGGGATAAAAAACATACAGTACATCTCTGCAAAATATGCATATTTCCTCATGTTTTATCTTTTCTAATATACTAATGACATGGATACTAATGCTGCTGACACTCAAATCTATCTGTCCCATCTTCTTCCCTTTCTTAAAACCCTCACTACTTACTCAACTATTCCATCTCCTCTCCTATTGTGTGCTGCTTCCCCCTCCTCTTAGATTGTAAGCTCCTCTGGACAGGGTCCTCTCCTCCTCTGTTACTGTATGTATTCGTCTGTCATTTACAACCCCTATTTAATGTACAGCGCTGCGTAATATGTTGGCGCTATATAAATCCTGTTTATTAATAAAAAAGGACAGATTAATGTTGATTTTGCCAGCAATCCACTAAGCTTATAGTTTGAGTTGACAACACTTCTATTGCAGCATTAAAATCATAAACAGTGTAGTAATCATTCCAGTCGGAGTCGGAATATATTAAAGTCTACTATCTAAATAGGGTAAAGAAATGAGTAGAAGAGGGTGTTCTATAGTCCAGCATAGGATTTCAGTACAGTCCGTTGTCAGCTCAGACAGGAAGTCAAGAGTTTACGGACTTTTGTACATAAGACATAAGTTTTTTTTAATGCAGAGATGTACTGAATGCTTTGCATTTTTTAACTATGCAAAGACACACTCTAAGGATAGGGTTACCTGTTACAGGGTCAAGTGTAAAGCAAGGCTTTTGAGTTGGGTTTTAGGAATGGATTGTCTTCTTTAGCTTTACTTTACCTGTAAAAAGTTTTTAGAGCAAACATTGAGAGGACGGGTTAAAAAATCATTGATACTTGGTATATATTAACCTTGGTATATATTAACTATTGCAACTCGGATATTGGATAAAAAAAAATCCCTGTTACCCAAACACAAACAAAGGGAAAAATAAAAACATTCTAACAGATGTATTACATGTACTCTTGATGCAATGTACAAATGTAATAGCATTTTCAAACCACAAAACAAAGCCATAAACTCTTCCACCTTTCCCCTCTCTTCTCCATTCTCTTAATTGCAGCTATTACTTGTTTGGGAGCCATAGAGTTGAATAATAACATAGTGTCAGTCAGCTACCATTTAGCTAGAGAAATATTTAAAGGTAATTAGTTGCTTTTGTTTAAAGAAACTTCTTTCTTTGTGTTCAGTGCTGGAGAAGAGAATATTAGCTGAATGTACCCCAATCAATATATGAAGGCACCCATATTATTAAAAAGGACATTTATATGCTTAGTAAGCCATCAAATGTCTTGTCACACTGCAGTGGGCTGAATACAACAAGAACAGTAAAACGCATAAACTCAGTGTGGAGTCATTCTTTCAATATTAGTAGTACAGAGAGATACACCTCCATAGCCATTCACGCAATATGACTAATGACACAATGAGCAATTTCTGCAGAGTGTAGGATGTGCTGGAACATACAGCAAGCTCACCCACTCCACAATCTTCTAGGATAAAAAACTGTGGGAAGAAGTGGGTAGCATGACAAGCGTTTGTTTATTCTACCATGCTAATTGAGCCCTGTGCCATCAGTATATACAATATGTGGCATATGAGATAATAATACGATGACAACAAGCAAAAAAGGTACAGCTGAATACTTAATGACTTTGAGGAAAAGACCTGTAGACTAATCATTATGTAACAGGTAATATAAAGCAATAGCAATAACAAAAACTTTTTAGGGTACACAGAATGAATCTTTTAAGTCTATGTACAGCCTAAGACTTAATCCTCAACCACTACACTTTACTTTTTATGAAGTATTACTTGCTCCACAGTGCCTGCAGCTGCAGAGGTCAATGTGGGCTTGTTTACTGCTAGTTAAGAATATATACATATGTCAAATGTCCATAGCCTTGCCACAATTCTCCTTTAAGCAATATACCCTGACCTTAGACTGTCCTCCAGTCTGGGATTGGATGATGGAACAGCAGAACAGTAATAGGATTTTCAGCCTAATCTCTCAACTTGTATGTTCATATGTTGAAATTACAAGGCTGTCCAATGCAGTAGGGCCCTATCTGGCCTTAATCGAGTTTTGCCTCAGGATAATTCAGGAAGATAGTTTTTAAGATTTGGGTAAATCTATGCAAAAACACCTTTTGGATTTTCTAATACAGAATTTTTAAGTACCTGTCTCCATAATATATTGACCTTTAGATATTTTTATGTAATAATTATAAAATTGGATTACAAATAAATCTATGGTAATTGGTGCAATATTATAAATATATAGAAGAGAAAAGTTTTATGGGATTTCTCTTTCCTTCACTGTACATACAAGGAGTGACTTCCATGCTAGTCAGTGTGTTTATTATAGGATGGCAGTTTCCCTTGCTAGGTTATTATATTTGCAGTCCTTACATACTTTCCATAGCACTTATTATCTATGGGATTGATGAAGCGATGCTTGATTTTGAAGCAGACAGGGAAATGAAACAACTCTAAAGAAAAATGTCCTCATGGTATAGAGGAAGATTTTCCCATAAGCACTTTAAAAACAAATTTTGTAAAAAATAGAAATGTTATTATAGTGTAACATGCTCCAAGACTGTACAATAACTTATACAGCAGACTGAAAAATAGCCAAGTGCTTTTCTGCGTTACCAAGACAATATCTCTTATTTCAAGTAAGTTCAAAGCACTGGCTGGACTTATAAATAGAGGTTGACAAGATGCTATGTTACTTTCCCAGACTAATAAACTCTACATTTATAACCTTTTAAGTCTAAACTTTTAATGTCAACATGATTTTTAGTGTATAGTGCCATCAATGATCGGATGTGAAATCTGTCTAGAAAAAGCCATATGATCTCATTTCAGCAACATATGTTTATATGGCATTTGAACACTACCAAAGTGAAACCCTAGAAATAAATTGGATCGATTGGGGAAAGGTTAGAACCTTTGCTGACCATGTCCCTGAAAAGGAAAGAACCTCCCTTCCAGTGTCTAAGGAAGTTGGGTAAAATCTCCCTTATGCGAAACAAATACAAAAACTTGATTTTGACCCTTTCATACCCATACCATCCCTCCCAACTCATTCACGTTAAAACCCACCTTTTTTTTTTCTTACCGAAATTTGTCGTTATGTGATGTTTGTCTGCAGCTCTTCTAGAAGTGGAGACCGTTGATCCAACAGTGCAGTCTGTGCCTAAACCAACTAATCCCTTCATGATCATGGCATCCTACCACTGGTGGACAGCCAATGGGAAGTGTCACCATCAGCCAGTCAGTGATGTGGGCTTCCAAAAACACAGCCTTCTACTCTGCATTCCAAAAGGAAATTTGCCATGTGATTTTAGATTATGGCAAGTAAAAATGGGTTTTAGGCATTTTTAATTCTTAACCCGGGGATAATTGAGAAGTGGTGGGGACTACATGCCTGGAGATCAGCTATAAGTTTAGAGACAGAAAAATTAAAAGCAAAATGATAAGAGAAAAGAAAGAAGAAAAGCAATAAATAGTGGAAACCTTTAGCATTCCACATAATAAACATAAATATGAACTGTCTTTGTCTCAATGATGTCAGGCATTTTATTTGGTTTTTAATCATTTTGGAAAATAAAGAATGTATTCTCTTATACAGAGTGATGAACGTACTTGTAACTTTTTTCAACTTTCAAATTCTCTTTCTATGGGTTTGTTACAAACAGAGCCTCCTATTGTACTTTAGTTACCATGTGATTAGGAATCATTACAGATTCATAGTTCATGAAAATGTTAACGCACTTAGTTCCAAAGAATAAATGAAGGGGAATTCAGATTGTACTACAAACATATAAAGGCTCAATTCATAAAACTTCACAGAAAAACAGTAATGGATTTTCAGCCATATGACTTTTCAATTTTTTTTTTTTAATTTGACTGAACATAACGGTTTAAAATATAAAATAATACAAAAATAAAGGTCCTTATTCTGGGCTTTGAAAATGAAACCTGTAAACTATTCTGGTACATAGGAGACTAAATGGGATATTGGATAATCCTAAAATTCATACAAGAACAAAGTCTGGCCATTTACATATAATAGCACTCAGAGTGGTATTACACCAAGTAGTTTAAGATGTTTCAGATAAGATATGAAACAGAATCCAACCTGCAGTTATGATAATCTAACCATAGTGGTGTATTTTCATAATAGCAGCCAAAACAAAAGTGTCTTCCATACCTTTTATGTCATGTTTTCCCCCGGGTCCCTCAATCAGGGCACATGCAATGCATTGGGAGTGGTACACATTCTTTGCATTGTGGGATTCTGGAGACATGTTGGACCCCTAGATGTTTCCATAATGCACACACCTGGGCTTTAGGGTACTTGGAGAATGGGAATTTCGCTTTCACAGAACAAAAAGGTATCTACAGGGTATATAGTAGAATATAGCATGATAGGTTTACATGGCCTTACTGCAACCAACTAGTGTGAAATTAAAATTTATTTTTTGTGGTTTAGTTTTGAATGACTTCAGGAAGTCCTTATCTGGGTTTAGTGCTTAATCAGGATATGAACATCTCAGTTTGTCCTGATGACTACGGTCCCTTAGAAGGAAAATGAAGGAAAGAGAAGGGTGTTTACCCCAGAACAAAAAGGAAAAATCTTCTAGGAAACTTTTGCAGATTTTCTCGAACTTTCTGCCAGATCATTGGGACTTCAAGTGAAGGTAAATTTCCTAAATGGCACAAAAAAATTTACCTACCTCCCTACTCTATCCCATACATATACTTTATATACCAGTTACACAAAACATTTTGTAACTTAGTTGTATATCTATCTATAGCAGATTTCAATTTCCAAAAACTAGCAAATACATTAAAATTCACTACCAAGGTAGTAATCCCCCCCCCCCCCCCATACACACACTATATCTGAGCTCAATGTATTTTCCTATTAGTCTGAGGAAATGTCAATGAACCCCAGAAAACATCCAAGGGTAGGGATATTTGATAGACTCCAGTCCTACTTTTTACTCAGCTAGGCTGTTTATGGGATTATAGAAGGAAATCTGCCTGTTATATTTGAGAAGTATACCACCATGACCAGTATCCACAGAACAGAAGTAAATAGGATAAATAAGAATCTGCAAAGATTTGTTAAAAATCTCTGCAATGCATATAGGTGAGCACCTTTACAGAAGTCACTCTCCATACTTGGTGATGCCACCTAGGTTGACCAACACTTATATACCTGGAATTTCAATCTACAATATGTAACCTAAGATTTGTTCTCATTTAAAATGTCACCCTAGGACATGGCATGATATATTTACAATTGGTTATTTTGTTGTATACGCCAAAAGACACAAAACAAATTTATAGATAATGTATCATGAAATAAATTACAAAAATACAAAAAAAAAAAAAAAAACAACATTAATATTCACTCTCTTAAATGGAATATTTTACACAATATATGTTCCACAATAGCTAAAATATTCCATACCTAACTAGCTGCAAAGTCCAGAATTTTTTTCAGTGGATGACCCACAAGGATGATGAACATTTACCATCCATTTAAACAGCTGCTGTGGGGTTTTGGTTTTTTAAATGCCTCTCACATGTAGTTCTTTAGTAATGTAACACTAAGCAACTTATCAGCTGACTTGGCTTAAAATGTTTTTACACCAGCACACATTTTATTACACAAAAACAGACACTCAGCAGTAAAAATATGGAAAGACAAACTCAACTTAATTGACTTTCATGAATGGGTATTGCTTGAAATTAAAAGCAAACACTTGTCAGACGATATAATTGGTGACAGAGCGTCAAAAGACAATTTACGATTTACATGAATTACTGAAGGAAACAAACCACACATTTGGCCCAAGGCAGTGACACAACTGTTTAAAACAAAAAATGATTTATAGTAGCCAGAGGGATGTATTTTTTTCACAGCTAACAAAAAAAAAAAAAAAAAAAAAGTGAATGTGAATAATACATTTCATGATGTATAATATTTGCTGCTTGGCAAATAGGAAAGAAGTCTTGAAGCCCATAGGGGCATTGTTATGATCTGGGGTACAAGATCTTGGCTAAGAATAGCACTGGGCTCGACTTGTAGTTCCCATAAAGGAAGCTGAATAGCATGCAGATAAGTTATGTGTAAACAGATGGCCCACAGAAACCAAAAGAACTTGAAATCAGGAGTTAAAAATTAAAACTCAAGTATAGATTTTTTTTTCTCGATCCAAAGTGTATTGGCTATCAATGCCAATACTTTTTGAATAGAGTAAGGGATGGTTAAATTTCTTTTTTTTTTTTCTTTGCAGCCTTTTACCTTTCGGGGATTCATCCATTTCTGGATGAAGATCTAACTGCCTCAGGCTCAGAGACCCTAAAAAAAAAGTTTTTGCTAGACAAAACATTAAGGCAGCACTATGATCTCCATTACATTTATTGAATGCAAGAAATTTAAGCGCCTACATTTGACCTGATATCAGCCTTATTGCAGTCCCTGTACAGCAGACCCGTAGCATGAATGGAAGCAGCAGTACAAGTAGCCAAACTGTTCACATGCTGGCAAGAAGATGTCGGACATGTGGCTTAGAGGCATATGCTTTAGCATTTGCAGCACTAGGACCCAGGTTCGAATCTCGGCCAGGACACTATCTGCATGGAGTTTGCAGGTTCTACCTGTTTGGGTGGGTTTCCTCCAGGTACACCAGTTTCCTCCCACATTCCAAAAACATGTAGTTAGGTTCATTGGTTACCCCCCAAAAATTACTGTAGACTGTAATAATGATATGTGACAGAGGTAGGGACATTAGAATTAGATTCCCATTGAGGGACAGCTGTGTAATATGATGGCGCTATATAAACACTGTGTAATAATACCATGCTAATATGGAGAGTAAAGGGAGGCAGTTCAAGGAAAACATGGACTCAAAGGTAATGGGTTAAAGTATGCTTGGCAATAAATGTAGGACACTAGTGGCAGAAGACAAAATTCCACTAGGAAAAGTCCAGCTTTCAAGCTGAATAATGCAGTAAATGCTTGCTTTGTTACTGTATCTTTAAAATGGGAATTTAGTTAACAAGTTTTACTTTTGGATGAAGTAAATGTAAATGGCCTTAAATATATTGCAGGTATTGATCCGTTGTTCTGATTGAGATTTTCTAGACCTGTGTTTCTTGACCTTTTTAACATGGGGAACCCCTTAAAATAACTTTCAGTTCTTCAATGTCTATTACATTGCTGGTCAGTGGGAAGGCTACCACCCTTACAGAGGCCAAAAATATCAATGGTGTCAGTTAAACAGAACCCCTAGCAAGCTCTGGATGGACCTGAAGCTTTCACAGAACCCTGGTAGAGAAGCACTGTTCTAGACTGACTGTTATTTAGTTATACTGAGTGATACAAATACATGGCAGAGACCCTACCAATCTGCACTCCTAAACATTCACACACACACACCTATTAGTTGATAATTAAAAGACTGAATTAAAACACAATAATCTGTCAGTCTGAATGTTCAAGGGAAAGGAACGTGTACAATTGGGCTTTAATGGTATTTTCTACACTAGAGTTAATTTCTTTGAAAGAAGCCTGGAGGGATATCCAAGCTCACGTTTCTATAGAAACCGGCTGCATTAACCAACTGAACTCATTTCACATACTTGGCATCCAGACAACAGACTTTTTTTTTTCTTAAACCTGACATGCTGGGGGGAAGGAATGGAAGAAGAAAGAGGACAAGAGGGGAATATGTTGCTTAAACTGTTGAAATAAACACCAAGTTTTTCAATTGACGTTGACAAAAATTTGGAGTCTGGAGCAGAACTTCTACATTGCAGTTTACCAGAACCAAATTGGCGTAACACAAGTTCAGAAAATTTACTGTATATTATGAAATGTATTATACCGAGTCTGCCTGGAACTCTTCACAGCAGTCTACATGAATGTATTTGTACTAATGATTAACACAGGGATGCACTGGTAAAGTCTGCCAATTTTATATATATATATATATATATATATATATATATACACATGAATGTATTTGTACTAATGATTAACACAGGGATGCACTGGTAAAGTCTGCCAATTTTATATATATATATACATATATATACATATATATATATATATATATACATATATATATATATATATACACACACACACACACACACACACACACATATATTTATTGGAAACGGTAAGGGCAGGAGGAATACTGATTGGTCTGGTGAGAATGTTATGTGACTATCTGGCAAGCCAACTGACCTTACAGTTTAGTATAAGAAAAAGTTGGTACGACACTGGGGAAAAAAATCATTACAAAGGCGACTATGAAGAAAAGTAAAACAAATTTGTTTTCGAAATGCTAAATAGAGTTACAAAATGCGGAAACGCACACATACACATATATATGTATGGTCTGACAGTGCATATGATGCAAAGACTTTATGCACATGCTCATGCCCATGAGCACATAGCCATATGCAAAAACACTCAGAACAGTAGATCATAAAGAGGACACCACAAATGACAAGACAAGCTAGACAACTTCTAGTCCTGCTGGGGTGATGACCATTACTCCCACATAGATGCAGTAGAGTGAGTGTAGGGAAAAATTCCCACCAAAATGATGAAACACCAAGTAAAAGGGAAAAAAGCGGAAGAACAAACAAAAATAAAAATAATAATAATGCATCCACCTAGTCTAGTAAGCTACAATATATTACATTTTTGATTTGAGGTCTCAAAATACTTTTAAAAAAGTTATGTTTCAAGCCCATTACACCCCATTAGGCCTCTTTCAGATATGCAGTGTAAAAACTGGTTAGCCTCCCCCAGGTACACAGAAAACTGCAATTATGTGCCTAGTAATGGCAAACCACATAGCAGGTCAATGTTTTTGCACATATCACCCTTGCACTTGTGATAGTGGTGTGGTTCTTCTGGTAGAGGGGGAAAGCAACACATCGCTTCCAGGAAGCTGCAACCCCTATATAACAAACATATCTATATGCACAAAATGTTTCCCATCTTCTCCCATATGGTTGAAAACGAGTATATGGGAGCATAGTTGGGGTGCTACAGCTGTAAGGTAAACCACTGAGATACACTGTATAACTGAAATTATCATACTATTTCAGAAATATATAAAATAGTTTTGGAGGTTTACATTTACAGCCAGCAGAAAGTAAGCGTGAGTTTCGTACTCCAGGGCTTTAGATAGCTTGTGTACTACTATGCTGTGACTAGAAACATGAACAGCAGGTTAACAGCATTTGGCTGAATAAGGTAACTGAAGTATGAGAAGGAACATACGGAGAAAACATTGCTTATTTGTTTGGTCTGTGTGGTCTCACACAACAGTTCGTGCTGGGCTTTCTTATTCTAGCACTGTAGCAAGTCCCCTGTATGGTAAATGTTTACTTGTAGGTTTTACATTTTTTATACAAATAATAAATGATATAACCATTTAATGTTTGTAAGCTTTTAACATTATTTGAAAAAATAAATTAAACCAAAAACCAATTATAGTTGATAATTACATAGCAATAGGTATAAATAGGCAGATTCCTATAGCAACAGGAGATGAGAGTTTGCCAAGTTAGCACAAAAAAAAAACAAAGCTATGCAACACTAGGACTATAAAGAGAAAAAAGAAATACCCAGCAGGCTCCAATCATGTATGTTAATGCATAAAAAATGCATTATTTTGTTCCCACAGAAAATCATGACAATGTGGAAACCAAAGATGAAATAATGTTCGGCACTTTGCAAATTACCCCATGTAGCTAGGTTGTGTCTGAGCAGACAACAGGGAGAGGCCAATCCCTGTACAAGAAGAGCACCCATGCAGAATCTATTGGGAGTGATTAGGTAATAACAAAAGTAAAAATAGACAGTATATTAAAAAAGCAATTATAAACAGATTGAGATATGAAAAATGAAAATGGGCAAGTGAGTGTAAGCTGGAAAATGCTGGATATGATGTACAGGATTGCTGGAATCTGTAACAGCTCCAAGGGAGCAGCACAGAGCCTATCACGGCTGTAACTGGAACATCTCCGAATCAAATCACCAATCTGCGTGTGTTCCTTTCTTCCCATTATTTCAATACTTTCAATTCTATGAAGATGTAGAAGTTTACATAACCTCGGCTTTCCAAACAGTAATGTACAATTATGTCTATTATGTTCTCTCTGTGAGTCACAGGAACTGTATTTTGGGATTATCCTGTTTACCAGATTTCACAGTTACAACGCAGTAGTGTCTCTCAGGTTTCAGCGAGGACAGATGAAGTGATTGTTAAGAGACAGCGGAGGCTTTTCTAAATGCAGTTGTCACTGCAGACTCCAAAATGAGGGAGAAAACATTGCCGCCAAAGCGTAAAACCCCTATGAAGTGTCACTTGCTTCCTACATCAGAATCCCAGAAGCCGCAAACCGCTGTCACCATCCCTTTACTGCTGTGTAGATTTAACATTGGCTATTACAAATGTTGACTTTTTGAAATTCCCTACAGTTGCTTTGAAAAAGAACTGCACAGTTGTACTTTCCTAGGCAGTCCACTTTTATATAAACCCTCTAAAAAACAAAACAACAAAACACACGCTCAATTCACTTATCTCCGATGTTATTTCCTACAATTACTTTTTATAGCCAGTTGGCTTTCATTAGCTTGTTAATTAAAACCTAACTTTTTAAATCAGATTAGTTTGTTAACCTCCTGCATGCAGGCATTCCTTAATATACCTCTAGTCAAAGGATGGCATTCAGAAGTAGCCTGCAATGGTCGTTCTTGTGTTTTCCCATAACAGAATTCTTTTAGGTATTTTACCTCCTGTCCTCAGGTTTGGTCTGGGTAGCTGACAATGCTAGTTTAATATTTTCAGCAGAGGATAAAACTACAGACAAGTTCAGGAAAACAGTTTATTACTCACCAGCCAAGGGTGAAATTAAATGGCCTTTCCTTCTGAAGTTAGGCAGCTTGCTCTAGTATTTCCTTCTGATGTTCAAGGCATCACAAATCTGCAAAGTACAAGATAATAGTTTGCATAATTTAAATATTCTTCCAAAAAACAACTTCTGGTACACTAAATTACATAACATCCATAAGAGACTTTCACAAAAAAATGGTAGCTAAGAGACAGCTAATTATACCCCTGACAGTGCACAATAATTTAATTAGAGCAGGTATCCATTTTAATGCAGTATGTATCAGATAACAGTAAAAGTTTGAGGTATTTTCACAAAAAAAAAAAATTAAATCCTACAAAGTATAAATCCATTAGTGGGCCATCACGGCATTCAAATGTCAACTATTCGGCGGACAACACATTTTTAGCAAATGTTACAAAAAAGTAAAGTTTTGCTGCATAAAGTAATTCAATCCCCCTCTGTCCAGTCGCCTCCCCCCACCCATACCTCTGAGGTCATAACAGGAAAAAAAGTGCTGTGCAATCTTCTTATAAGGCCAACCTAGCAGAATATATATCATTCTAAAACCACATAAAAATAGATGTTACATCTCAAATATCACTGTTCTTGTGCATTTACTGCCAAGGGCTACAGTGGTATATTTTTCTTCTGTATATTGTAACAAAGCAAAACAGAAGGGCAACACTTGCTATCCAAATCAATGTCATGAATGTATCTAAGGTAGCAGATTACAACCATTCTGCTTTCTGTAATCAGCTTTGGGTGAACAGTACAGTCTTCATATATGCATTTGTTAACTGAGCTCCCAAGTTTGTGCACATATCACATTCTTTGTGAATAATAGATTACCTTTATTAAATCTGTAGATTATTTACACTGTAGGTTAACAGAAGGCTGCATTAGTGTCACAAATCAAAGTCTATATAGCCTAGGATACACATTGCATAGAATAACAAACATTTTCTTATGACTGTCTTTCAAGTTTTGTTTCAGGCAATTTTTGCATAAAAGCTGATGTCAAATGATGGACATACACTGGTTGAAAGGTGCACAACCACATAAATGACAATGCTCTGCATGGCCAGCCCGTAGGAATCTGACCCAAATGGCCAGCTGGTAGGAATCTGCCCTGAATGGGGCTTATTTGATATACAGTCCAGGATTGCCCAATTAGGTAATCGATTTGTAGTATTTGTAAAATCCATATCAACGTAAATAAAAAAATATCAAATTGTGTATGGCTAGTAAAAAAGGTCAGAAATCTGTATGTGAAATATAAACAAGGAAATATTACGTATGTATGAATACATACATTATTCTAAATTTTTACATTAAAAAGACACGTAACAGCTACTAAAAATACATCAGAGTTTCCTTAAATATTTACTTTAAAAGTCATCCTCAACTAGCACCTAACCGGCACACACTCATATAATGATACTTAAAGACGATGGCTTTCCAACTATATTAATCATGACTCAAACTTCTTGTACAGAAAACTCTTTGATGTTCTAATCTGTTAATAGAAGAATTTTACACAGATCAGCAGTTTAAAATGTTATTACTAATCTTTGGGTGAACTAATAGTCTATTTCCCTAATTTAGACAAACCACAGACATAATATGGCCTCCTACGTAACTATGCAACTTCAGATAATGCCAAGCAGTTTGATGGGATAGATCTAACACTGGTTGCGATGGCCAGATTAAATATGGATTAAAATATAAGGGCTCAAGAGTCACATGCACTTTTTTGCCATGAAGACTTCTGATTTGATTGGTTAGTATAATCTAATGCTGAATTTCACAGAGGAAGAAAGAGCTTACCTATCACTGACGATGTGCCACCTTATCAATAGTGTGAGCCCAGGAACAATATAAAGGTGAACAAGATAGCAAGTAGTTCTATTGGGAGTGGACAATACTTTCACTACCTGTCATTTTTCAAGAGATTTGGCCATCTATGTTCACCCTTCACTGTAGAATGACAGTCAGCTCTACTCATGGAGCAAACATTGCCTTTATGAGCGAAGATGTTAAACGAACTGGCCGCCACATGATTATGCAAGCAATTAGCTGAAGTTATTCACTATTATGGGCTATTTTTGGATGCAAAAGAGCCTTTAGAGATCAGTTTAAAATCTGGATTTCCATTCTATACTCAGATCTTAAAGCACAGATTAAAACCATCAAGGGAATACTCAATCCGATTATATCTTGAGACTGAAATTTGAAGACAGGCACTAGTCTTAAGTGCTTTTGGCTGTATACTTTTTATGCATCCTATTTATATACATTTTGAATTAAACAACTACAACAGATGAGAAACTTAAAGGGTGATTTCAGTTTCACCATTTTTGGATAGTTTTAAATCTTTTTAGGATCTATGATTTATATAGGGAGATGTAATTTTTTTTGGTTCCATGACACCAGGACAACCAAGGAGAACTAGTGCCATTAGGACAAGAAATAAGAAGAAAGGGCATCATCAAAACCGTAAGACACACCAACTTTTACTTTTAACTCTTCACCATACTACTTGAAAGAATTGTGCACAGAGAAAAATTTTGATCATTGCTAAGCAGGGTCTTTACATTATATATATTGGGTCAATAACTGTTCAAACAGATAGCATCGCCTTCTATTTTAAATTTGCACATGCAGACTAAGAAACCAAAGTTCTTCTTGGCGGCAAAGTGCCTAGTATGTAAAACTTTAGCATTCCAAAATGATGGCTAAATCTGTTACATGAAGACAGGGCAGGGGACAATGGGAGTAATCATAAAAGAGGTCCACATTGTAATTTTTACTAGTGATGACAACTCCCACCATGCTGTTTGATTAGCTGTAGCAGCCTATACACTGGCACAGCTTCTTCTTTCACAGCTTCTCATTCTTTGCCTAAGCAAAGAAGACACAGCCTTTGGCCACCCTGTAAGCACTTGGGATATTCATGTTACATATGCCAGAAGGCTTAAAGCAGTCTTCAGGTGTCACGCATGTGCAACAGCAGACAGCCATTTGGGAAAACCAGAATGTGACAGTCATCTTCTCAACAGTGCTGGACTCCAATTTCTAGCTATACCAAAACCTAGATAAAGGAGAACCTCTACAGACAAAATCTTGAAAAAATAGTAATAGGTAATATGACAATATGGTCAGTGTTTAATTTTATTGTCACCTCCTGGCTACAAAACAAATAAATGTAGGCCTTAAGCCCATCTAAATCATTATAAGTGATGTTCCGTATGAATATGAGCTTGTAACTAGCCCAACAGCCTACAACTGTAACTACTTCTAAAACTTTTCTCATTTTGGGTTAGTTGGGAGCAATTATAGTTGTTTCTGTTCCTATCAAAAAGATTTGTTCTTACTTTCTGTTCAAGTGTTAGAAAGTAAAAAGAAATCTAAACTTTACAGTTTCCCCAAAACATAAAAAGGGGGAATCTACCAAGGACACTTCTGTTGGTAGCTGTCAAAAGTGAGAGTTCTTTTAACTTGCTTTTGTATATTTAATTCAGGCAATGGAGGAAAAATCATTGACAGCAACAGAGAGCTATAAAAGCTAACTCTATTCAAAACTAGAACATAAAACGGTTGCTGGATTTCGATTTTACAGCAAAGCTATGACAAGCAGAAACATCCTAAATCATGTATAACAATCGACTAGAAAAATGGAAATGGGAATGAAAATGTAAAAAGGTGCCAGGTTTTCATGAAATGACAGTACAATCAGTTAAAAGATAACCCAAACCTCTTTCTTTTAACATAACAAAAGAAACATCTTAAACTTTTTTTTATCTTTTTCTGCATAAGTTTATTTTCAAAGCACTATATCCACCCCAATACCTGGGCCACTTCGTTCCAATTCCCCACCAGAACTTATCTATTGGCTACTGAGGCCACATTTAAGAGGTGGGAGATGCCTAGATATGATTGGAATTATAACAATTTTGGTATAAACAGATCGTGAATGCTAGGACCTGTTTCTGTATAATACAGGTATACTTAAAATGCGGCAAAAAAAAAAATATTTTGATTTTTAGATTTTGAATTTGTTGAAAAAATATCTAGAGACTTTAGGGTACCATCTGCCTTTGTGATTTCTATGGAACAATAAAATCATATTTAAAACTAGAAAAAATTTGCCATCTGTGTGCCAGGTGCCCTTTAAGCAGGCTTCTCCTATTGCGGCTCCAGCAGCAACATGACAACAAGGAGTAGTATTCCCACAGATAAGCATTTTAAAGTTCAGTCCCCCACAAAATTTGACATATGACCTATAGTTGAACTTCCTCTGACATGCCTTTCACATGTTTCAAGAGGATTTGTATTTCCCATAAATATATATACAAGAACGGGCAATCTTTTTAACACAAAAAAGCCAGCTGACAGACTCAAATCTTAGCTAATCGATTCCATAGTTCCTTCAGACCAAGCCTGGCTTCAATAGTGGAAGAAACATATCAGACCTCAGAGTAGGGTTTCCCTACTGCCCTGGAGGCATTGAGGAAGATGGAACTCCGGATAAAAAGGTACCCACAGACACCAATATATGAACACATTTAACTTACTGCTTTAGGTTTAGGGTTTACTTTACTTTTTTTATTTAATAAAGTGATCCAAATTTCATTCGCACTACATATACTTTTCCAAAAGGTGTGCATTAACAAAAATGCCAGCCTTGTGAGCGAGAGGGGAAAAAAATGCATTCAGGTATTAAATTTGTTTGGTGAGGTTCATAGAAAGTTTTTTTATTGGGTTACATGATTGACATCACCAATTTTCTTGGTGATGATTACTGGAGATCTCCATGTCATCCTAAGTTTATAAAAATAAACACCATGCCATAAATTCTATTTTATTACATCACAAGGCGCCTTTGGACGGAAATTTTTTGTATTTAGTCTTTCAGGACAAGACCCCTCTGTTCCCTTATATGATTGCTTCTATTACTGTAAAGTACAATTTCCTGAGCTGAAGGTGAAATCTTATTTGCTTTAGTCTTGAGGGAGTTTCTGGTGTCATTTGCAGAGTCCTTGAATTAAAAAAATACCAATAAAGAATTTTTTTGTGCTGACCCTGACTATATCTGTACAAAGTAACTGGATACTCCAGCATATATCTCTTCCAGGGTTAGCAAGACCTGCCTCTCAAACCAAAACAGAAGCTAAAATAGGTACTTGCATTTGAGTCAGTGTCCATGAAATTTTTCTATTTCCAGATGAATTTCTAAAGGTTCTAACCCCTTAGTACAGGGCTCATTGTCAGCATTATGTACTGCTGCGTCAGGTGCTGAATCACAGAAAATACTCCATGGAAAATGTCCTTTTAATTTATCCTAATCCGTCTCTTTCATTACAGAGAGAGAAAGGTCCCATTAAAGGGAGCTAGTTTCTTAAAAAATGGAGAACAGAATGTTCTTCACTTTAAAAAACTTGATTGCCTATAATATAACACTAGATTTATAAAAGGGGGGCTAAATTTTGTTTCCTAGAGATTGGGTCTCTGAAAGTGGGGAATAAAAGTATCCTAATACCCTTCACATTTGCATTGAAAGTTGCAAAGAAAAACACTACTGTTCTCCATTGCTCCCTATACCATTCAACTCTTTGAAAGTGATGTACAGCAATAATGGTGATAAAACAGATTGTTATCCTATAAATAAGGCGATTGGCACTAGGATTACATAAATATTATGAATAATAAACAGGATTTATATAGCGCCAACATATTACGCAGCGCTGCACATTAAATAGGGATTGCAAATGACAAACTAATACAGACAGTGATACAGGAGGAGAGGACCCTGCCCCGAAGAGCTTACAATCTAGTATATAATCACATCTTTGTAAATAATAAAAGTATCATCAGCTAAACAAACTTGAAATGTGGGAACATCTACAGTTTAGTACATCATGAGAAAGAAACAAAGCACTGGTGAACTTCAGCAACGTCAAAAGACCTGGAAGTCCACGGAAGACAACAGTGGTGGATGATCGCAGAGTCATTTCCATGGTGAAGAGAAACCCCTTCACAACAGCCAACCAAGTGAACAACACTCTCCAGGAAGTAGGCGTATCGATATCCAAGTCTACCATAAAGAGAAGACTGCATGAAAGTAATACAGAGGGTGCACTGCAAGGTGCAAGCCACTCATAAGCCTCAAGAATAGAAAGGCTAGATTAGATTTTGCACAAAAACATCTAAAAAAGCCAGCACAGTTCTGGAAAAACATTCTATGGACAGATGAAACCAAGATCAACCTTTACCAGAATGATGGCAAGAAAAAAGTATAGTAAAGGTGTGGAACAGCTCATGATCCAAAGCATACCTCATCATCTGTAAAACATGGCGGAAGCAGTGTGATGGCTTGGGCGTGCATGGCTGCCATGGCACTGGGACACTAGTGTTTATCCATGATAATGTGACACAGGACAGAAGCAGCCGAATGAATTCTGAGGTGTTCAGAGACATTCTGTCTGCTCAAATCCAGCTAAATGCAGTCACATTGATTGGGAGGCGTTTCATAATACAGATGGACAATGACCCAAAACATACAGCCAAAGCAACCAGGAGTTTATTAAAGCAAAGAAGTGGAATATTCTTGAATGGCCAAGTCCGTCACCTGATCTGAACCCAATTGAGCATGCATTTCACTTGTTGAAGACTAAACTTCGGACAGAAAGGCCCACAAACATCAGCAAATGAAAGCCGCTGCAGTAAAGGCCTGGCAGAGCATTAAAAAGGAGGAAACCCAGCACCTGGTGATGTCCATGAGTTCAACACTACAGGCTGTCATTGCCAGCAAAGGGTTTTCAACCAAATATTACAAGTGAACATTTTATTTTCAGCTTTTTAATTTGTCCAATTAATTTTGAGCCCCTGAAATGAAGTGATTGTTTAAAAAAAGGCTTTAGTTCCTCACATTTTTATGCAATCTTTTTGTTCAATCCACTGAATAAAAGCTGAAAGTCTGCAGTTCAACTGCATCTGAGTTGTTTCATTTAAAATTAATTATGGTAATGTACAGAACCAAAATTAGAAAAAAGTTGTCTCTGTCCAAATATAAATTTATAACTGTACATATACACACACAGGTAGTCCCCGGGTTACATGAGAGGTATAGGGACTGTAGGTTTGTTCTTAGGTTGAATTTGTATGTAAGTCAGAACAGGTACATTGTTTTAATAAAGGCAATTAGGACAGATGTTTGTCTCAACATATTAGGCAGGGTGGTGTCAGTTACCGTATAAAATTGACACTGTAAGTTAATCACAAACAAAGCAAAAAAAAAAAATCTTCATATAGCCTAGACACTCATTAACTTCTGGAGCAAGCTGCACTTTGATATGCAAAAAGAAACAATTGCAGAGTTTGTCTTGGTCATTAAAGAGTTACAAGAGCTCTGCAGAAAAGGTCAGGCTCAGCCATGTTTAGCAAAAGATTTCATCTGCAAGTCATGCAAACCACCCGGTCAAGCCTCCGTCCTGCACACGAGCAAGGAGGGAAGCCCCGGTCGTATATAGGACGCGTTTGTGTGTCGAATGTTCTTAACCTGGGGACTACATGTATGTATATAATTTTTTTTTTGAGGTTTCTTCATTTAACATGTTGCTTTTAACTGCCACAAGTAGTTGTTTTATTACATCTATAAAATTCTGACTGAAAATAACTTCAAGAACAAAAATTCTATTCATAAGTGAACTTAAAATAACGGTTTAGAACTTGTCCTATATCAGTCTAACTACAGTATATCTAGTACATATTTGCTAAATCCTTATGTAACAACTCAATGACTTAGGGCTAAACTCCGGGCAAAAATGACAATTTAATATTGTGTCAAAACAAAACTTTTGTTAGTGAAAGAACACTTCATTGTGTCAGTTATGGATTTATGGTTTTCATCTAGTGATATGTACTAGGAAACATACATGCGGATTACTGTTTAATGGAAAGTGCAAGATTTGGTGTGGAAGTCTAATGTTACTGTGTGACAGGTATCACGTTCTTGGCATGTGAAGTATGTACAAGGCAGAGAGGGGGGACAGGTTAAGGCGTGATGTGTGACACTGTGCTGGATCATTTGTCACATGCCTAAATTCCATCTATTTCCATAGAAGAAAGAAGGATCTTATTGCCATCTAAGGCAAATACAGATTCCCGTACATTATTTTTCTGCTCCAGGAAATGTTTATACAGTAAGTTGTAGAATGTTTTCATGCTGCAAGTTAACAGAATAGCAATGCAAGTTAAATTCCAGAGAATCAAAACCTATTCTTGTAAGCCAGCTGTACAGAGTAGTACATCGTATATGTAATTTAACAGAGTATCCTTCATAACAATTGTTGTCTTTTTTATAGGTTGCAGAGATTATAATTCAAAATCTCTGAGCAATTTCGCAAAATCATACTGTTAGAGTAAAGCACTAGAAACACTAAGCAGTAAAAGTGTGGGGATGTGGCCCTTAGACTCCTCTGTCCAGCAGCATCTGCAATTGGTGTATCAACATCCCTGTGTGAACGGACAGCATTCACAAGTCAATGCATAACTAGGAACTGGCACATTTTGGAACCTGGAAGTTAGAACAGTGCTTGTTAAAACAGGTAGAATATAGGACAAATGCTACACATCTGCTTGGTGCACAGCTTTCAAATTTGTCATTCAAATGAATGAACCTTACATTTCTAAAAGATTACTCCTTCTTTTGGTCTGATTTCTACAGTCCCGACAGAACACAAAGCCAGACAGGCAACCACTGCTTTTTTACTGTTGACATTAACCAGTACACATTGGACACCTTCCTATCCCGTCTGATAATACAGTGAGGGAGAAGCAGCAGACTGATAAGGTAAGCAGTCTATTCTTTCCTTCCATTGCGTGTTCTGTGGCAACATATGCAAATATAGCAGAGAAAGTCTGGCTTGAAGTACTGATCATCCTTGAGGTCTGCCTAGCAGGGCCTTACTAGATGATAATACTTATACAAGATTACTGCATGTAAAATACATTACATTTTTTTTTAATACACATTTAACAGTATTAAATAAGAGTTTGGTATTTGCTCGCAGCAGAAAAGAAAGGTACATTTCTACATGAAGGACACTTTTATTTCTTTGTTTTTTTTTTTTAAGCAAGGATAGCCAATTTAAAGTATACACTATGTAGTTATTAATTGAATTCTGCTAATCCGACTCATGGAGGTTTCTTTAGAAAAGCTGTGCTACCACTTCCATTTCCAGCCATGACATTGCATCCACAGCTATTCATCTGCAGATATTGACTGTCGGCATGCCTGGTCAGCACACCATTTGTCAAAGCTGACATATTCTTCCAGGTCACTCACATATAAAATATGTGCAGAGCAGGCACGCAGAAAATGAAAGCACTTCACCTGTCATTCCTTAGCTTGGTAAATTTTTTATGTATCAAAATGATCTTTTGCATATGCACATTTATCTTTTAGCAGTGCACAAACTTCTCACTGTTTACCAAACACCATTAATTTTTTAAGGAATACATACACTCCTATGTAAAAAAAAAAAAAAGAAAAAAAAAAACAATAAACATTAACAGCAAGACTGAAAGAAATAAAACACTTTAGAGAAAGGGCAATAGAGAACCCTCATCAGATTATATCAGTCCATGTTTGGAAGATTTGCCCTTCCTTTCTGTCCGATAAAACCGTTGTCACCAAGACAGTAAAGCAAGGAGCTCTACTATGCAGCCCTAAATAGCAGTGCAAATCAGACTGGGGTTGTAATTCTTCCCTATTCTATCCAAAACTAAAACAAAAGTGGTCATACACTCTAAAGCAGTGTTTCTTAACCAGGGTTCCTTTAGAGGTTCCGGAGGAATGACCAAATGCATTCCTCTAAAAAAAAAAAAAAAGTCAGTTAAAGTGACACCAATGCTCTTTAGGGATATCTGTAAGAGTGACATTTTTCCCAATGGCCAGCAATGTAAGAGGAATTCTTTAGATTTGACCACCGGTGAGCTGTAGATATAGTAGGGGTTCTCTGAAGACCTGAAAGTTATTTCAAGGGTTCCTCGTGTTGTAAACTTTGAGAAACACTTCTCTAAAGCAACACTGTCATTCTACTTATGCAAGGGTAAGTTTCTCTGCAAATGCCCTTTTTCCCACCTTATAGTCTCCCCCTGCCGCTCCTTCATTCATTGGAGTCAGTTTTCTTGGTGACCTGGTAAAGCAGTAACCTTCACTTCCATGGTCATGAGAAAGTTTTCTAATGACAGACTAATGACTGGCTACTTGTCCTGCATATGTTACAGGGAAGCAGGTAACATGTGCCCCTCCGAAAACCCCCTATACCCAGAAGCTCCAGGTGGTGTTGGCAATTACGACAGAAGAAGGGGTGCAGAGAGTGTGCAGGTAACACATCGAACAATAGCTCACTATTACGGTGGCATCAAACTTATACATGAACATTATATGGTCCCTATATTAGCTAAATCCTGTTTTTTTCCACCCAGTAAAGAACAAAGTTGATTGCTCCAAGCAGAATATTTGTTTTTTCCTTTTAGACACAACTTACAAGACCACTGGATTTCTTTCCCATGCCATCCAGTCAAAGTCCACGTGTTCATTTTCTGAGGTCACAAAGTCAGTCTAACACTATGCTTTGCTAGTTTATTTTTGTTTTTTCTAGGAAATGATTATGTTGAGAATATATAAGGCTGTGTCCGTATTTACTTTTTATTACTGCTGTTAAAATCTTGTTAGTCACTGACTTAACCAGTAATTTGTGGCAGGGAATACCATTGTACTATATCATTACTTACTTCAAAATGATTAACTCGTGTTTCAGAGGTGATCTATTCCCACGGTTCAGTGACACACAGATTCTTAGACCGTTCTGGTGTGGGAAATGCAAAATTAGACAGTAACTGCACTTTAAAGTGGGAGGTTGGATGATTACCCTTATGCAGTACAAGACAGGTCATAAGCCAACTTGAGATGATTTTAGCAACCAATCAAAAAGTTATCCTGACCTTACCCAATTGCAGTAAAGAGATATGTGAACATATATTTAAAATGAGCTGCATTTTAAACTTATACTCTCTCTGCTTACTTGTTTTTCTGGTATGTTAACATCCTGCTTTAAGCTAAATTTCTTGCAATTGTAACTTTAAAGAGATTTTTTACCTGACTAATCCTATTTCATTTGTCCCCTCCCTTATCTCAGGAGTTATTATATTAAAGACTGCGGCATGCTGGGATAGGCAAATGCACCATTCACTGTCCTCCTCTGTGATCCATTTGTTTGTTTTTTTGGGGGTTGGGGTGCTTGCTAATACACAGTTGCCGTAATGTAGGGCGCCTCCTGTTCCGATGGCAAACTAAACTTTGGAAGTGGTATTAGGACCTTAATCTGCACATGCAGTATTACATTATCTGGACTTTTGGTAATGTGAGCGTAAGGTGTAATTATTATCCAGTATTTATATAGTGCTAACATATTTTACAGCGCTTTACAAAGTCCATAGTCATGTCACTAGCTGTCCCTCAAAGGGGCTCAAAATCTAATGTCCCTACTATAGTCATAAGTCATTGATCATAAGGTCAATTTTAGGTGGAAGGCAAATAGCCTAACTGCATGTTTTTGGAATGTAGGAATAAATTCAGCTGAGATTCAAACCTGGGACCTAGCGCTGCAAAGGTCAAAGTGCTAACTATGTATTACAGAAAAGCTTATGCCTGCTCAGTCTTGGCAAGGATTGAAGCCTAATATAGCCAGGAAATTAGGCAATTTCACAAGGTCATCAATGGCAGTCGCCATATTTCTTGCAGTACTTTTAAGTTACTATATGACAGGGAAGGAATGACAAAATGTAAAAACACGAGGGCTAACATATTCGAACAAAAAATAAACTTAAAAATTTAACTTAAATTTAAAAAAAATATATGATGTAACTGGGGAATCCCTTGCAGCTACTGTCACATTTATGGTCTGGGAGTCAATCATGGTTTGGTCAAACACCATACTTGGCACGCTCTAGTAAGGTGCACAATAGAATTCATATATCTGTCCCACATTATTAAACAGGATTTATATAACACCAAAATATTATGCAGCGCTGTACATTAAATAGGGGTTGCAAATGACAGACCAATACAAACAGTGAGACAGGAGAAGAGGACCCTGCTCCAAAGAGCTTACATTCTAGGAAGTAGGGGAAGTAACACATATTAGGAGGGGAGATCTTACACAGTGCTTCTAGAACACCGAGCAGGGTAATGGCTCAACCAGACCAAACCTAGGTCAACACATAGGCCAAGCTTAGTCTTCAGTGATGTCAGCTGGTGAAATGCAATTGCCACATCTATACCTTATTAGTAGTTGCTTATGGCAGCCACATTGAAGTGCAGAAAGTATTAAAGTGTCCAAAGTTACCAATAAAAAAAAAAAAAATTAAAAGGCAGACAAAAACATGTAAATGACTAAAAAAAAACAGTATTCAAATTGCTCAGAATCAACTGATTGTCAAATAATCTTAATATATAAAATACATATAATAAATTATGGTCTGAGCTTATCCAACTTTCAACTTTGCAAGCCTGAGAATTTGTTTCTGAAATAGTCCAAACGCCTTTCAAAAAGTCTAACTGCTGGATGAACACATCAGGATTGTTTATATCATATTACCACACAATGGGAGCGATTTACAATGCCTGGAGCAAAAGAAGTGCTTAGAAAAGTATAGATCCTTTAGAAACAAGATACAATTTCAAATAACCAGATGCTATAGGCAGCAGCTCCAACGGTTACCCAGCTTGTATTAGTCACCCCCATTCATTTCCAAAATCAAACATATGTTAAAGCTCCTCTTGAGACAAAAATCAAAAATTGCTTGCACATTGGCAAAAAAAACAAAAAACAACATCATATCCTTATCTGAGGAACAGACAGCTGTACCTAATGGGTAAATACACACTAGTGGCTGGTTTCTTCAGCATTCCCATGTAGTTTACCTTGTCTGCATCATCATAATGCTGGCCTTGTTTCAACGTTTTACCCTATAACATGATTTTAGGCTTAGTCTACATGGACGTTCTCCCCAGCGTTAAACCTCAAGCTTTAAAAGCCCATGTTTGAAATTCCCATGCATTCCAATGGGTTAATCTACACCAGGACGTTTCCTTGAGCCAGGTTTATGAACGTTATCCAACGCTAATTGCAACATTTAAAAAATTAAATTGCAGGGTGAACACTGGAAAACGCCAAAAAAAGTGGGTAAATGCTTCCATTAATTTCAATAGGGGAGTTTTCCTGTGTTTTTTAAGTGTTTGGAAGCACTTGAAACATAATTGCGGTAAAAACAAGAGAAAAACACAGGAAAACGCAGCATAGACTTTTTCCAGTGTTCCTAATTTCGGAACCTCTATTATATAACACCCCATTTCCGAGAAAGAAGCATAAGAAAACTTGTCATTGAGGACACTTTCAACAGTGTTATTGGGCAATTATTTGTATTTATTATAGTCCCATTTGCCTCCTCCTTAGACAGAGATGTGTTGGCCATTCTCTTTCTCTTATGGACGGTCTTGCCTACAGATCTTAAAGCACTTGAAGAATTACTAAAAAAAATTTTTTTTTACATAACATACATAGGGGTTACAACCACGGTCTGATTTTTGTTTTCCCATCTACCTCCCACTAGAGAGATATATGCTTTCATCTATAGTCTTGTATACATAACAAAAGCCAAGCCATAATAAGGGTGCCCATCTGTTATTCATATAGTGTCTCTTATGCATGGTCTGAAACCAAAATTCTAAAGACAAAAAACAGAATAGTAATTGTAGCTGAAATAAAGGATATTTAGGCAACATTTTAAATCTGTTACAGTGTTTAGTTGGCAGTAAGATTAGGAGTTGTGCACCCCAGTATGTTATTAAAATCTGCAGATGTTTAATTTGCTACAATAAAAAGGTGAGCCAGTGACAGCTCAATGACTCATACAGAGTCACATCTCTCCCCCTCATTCTTCATTGTACAAGTTGAGCTGATAACATTATTTATGATGGGGCCTGCTAGAAAATGGAAAGGAATTATGTTAATACACATCATACAAGTAGAAGTCAATGAACCATGACTAAATGGCCAATTGAAAGTGTCTCACCTTCAGCTCTTTTAGATGAGATGGTCTACACTGATTCTTTCCTATTTTCTCTTTAACTTTCTAGTTTTACAGATATGCTTTGCTAATTTATAATTTTAAAATGAAACATTTTACATATAAAGCATGTTTGCAGATTTCCTACACATTGTCTACACCTTAGGAAAAATTTGCTTAACCTTGGCCCAGATCCAACTCACTTTGCAGCCTCCCCATCACTCGCTCAATAAAATGTGTCCTCACTAACCAACAGGGATGATGGAGAAAAGGATGGAGACTTGACTTTTACACAGACCGCTATGATTTGCATATAACCTTGCTACTTAGACAGGTCCTAAAGTCAGAGCAGTGTCTGAACAGTATAAGTTAGCTGGAAAACCATTTGGTGGCCCTGGTATAAAACAGAGGGTTATCTAGGGGGTTTCTCCTAAACAGAAGGTGGTTTAAGGGCCTAAATGGGAGATAACTGTAGATCCAATATCCAAGCATCCAATATAAAAAAAGAAAAAGGATAAGGAATGTCGGCGCTAGCACTAAAAAGACCCCTCTTGTTGTAGGCTCTGTTGGTTGTTCAACTCTTTCACATTAAACCATCAGCATAATTTGCTGTCCAGCACTGCAGTATTAATGTAGAAGACAAAATTTAATACATTACTGGGGTTTAACTCTTTAATATTATTCCTAACTTTGTTGGACTTGGCTAAAATGGTTGTCAATAAAAGGACAAAACAATCAGATTTCAGGTTACATAGAAGAATTACAGCAATGTCAAAGGGCATGCTCTGGATCAATCCAGCCACTACAATCTCATAAGGTTCAAGCTTTTCATTTAGAATAATGGGCTCATTCAGTGAGTTAGTGCAATGGTCATTGGCAATAATTCTTAGCCATCAGATTTTGGTTTAGCATAGCTCAATCAGTAAAAGAATAAGTGATCAATTGTTACAGGTCACCCTACATACATTGCTGAACAAATCTAAAAGACAGTTACGTAATATTTCCTTGCAAAGGACAGCAGGAGACATGTAATGTGTTAATTACACTTGTCTCCATGCTGTCCTTACCAGGACACAGCTCTTCTTACTGTTCGCTCAATACTTCCAGCCTGAACTCCCTATATCTGGTTATATAACAGAATTATCCCCTGCAGATGGTGGCACCATATATTTCTATTGACACTGTAACTCCATTCAAGAAATTTTTTTGTTTAACAATAACTGCCAATATTTCCAGGTGACTTCTTTGTGGGTCCACCACACTCCTCTTAATTAACCTACACTGCTTGTCCAAAAAAAAAAAAAAAGGCCCCAAGCCTTAGGGGGGCAGTGTTATGATCTGGGGTTGCTCAGAGGCTTAGCTCTAGGTTCAGCAATATTATGTTTCTAAAAATTGAAGTCAGCTGACTACCTAATTATACTGAATGATCAGAGTTTCTTTTATCAACTGATTTTCCACCCCCTCCCTGATGGTATGAGCATATTCCATGATGACATTGAAGTGTCCATCAGGTTCAAGAACAAGCATATTGCACAGCATCAGCTTTGGGTCCTAGTATACCTGGCAATCCCAGCTTCTCTTGCCCATGCTGGAAATTAATTAACTCCTATTGGGCCTGCGTGGGAGTTTTATCGACCTGGCCAATCAAGATGGCCGAATATCATTTACAGGAAGATGGTGGCGTTCTGAGAGGAAACGGGAACAGATAAGCATCGCGGGTTTAATTCTGTTTCAAGCAGTGATAAAAACTTTTTTTCTGTTTCTTTGCCTATATAGCCAAGACATTCTAGGAATCACTTTATTAAAATAAACACATGTGCATAGTAAAGCCACTCAGGCATGCCTTGGACAGCACATTGTCTATACAAAACTTTGTACATACATGCATGTTGTGAGTAAAAGAAAACATTTCCTATGGAGGATCTTTTAACACATATATGCTGTGTATGTAAATACTTCCACACACACACAAACACAAGTTTTAGTCAGTGGCGTTCCTGTTTGTCCAGCCAAAATAAAGAACAGATCATCATTAAAATATTTCAAAAACATACAGATTATTCTATCTAGTTCCACTTACTATAGTGTTTTCTTCCCATCCCCCTTTAGCCAGGTGCACCACCTGGAACTTTTCAACAACCACCCAACAGTTTTTGGATGGTTACTGATGAGTTGGGTCACAATTCGAGGGCTTTCACCAGCCTTAAAGTTCTTCCCACCTAGCATAAAAAAAATTTTGGGGTTAAGCACTGTACTGGATATGACCCATTTTGAGATATGTTCTTATCTCACCTACACTGGTAATTGAATACTTTTTTAAATTTCAATTACATAGTTTCATACAATGAATTGATCATTCTCCCTCTAATTGTACATCAGATAAAGCACCCTTGCTGAATAACTGCTGAGATAAAACAAAATTACTCAGTAAGTTACTAGTTTTCAATAATCACATGTGAGAGGAAACTTGAAGCACTATTACAGTCCAGCAATAAACAAAGTTTTTCCTAAAACTTATTTTATCTGATTTTCATGCATACTAAAAGACAAGTATCTGAAAATGACCGTTTAGGCATAAAGTATGATATATTATCACAGCTTGGCATTTGTAACCTAACATACAGTATATACTCAAATTACCAACATGTATACAATAATCCAGACATGCAGCAACTTCATAGACAGTACGACCAAGGGACCAAATACAAATATATTTATATGATCTTCCTTTACCCACTGACGTAGATAAAGGCATTACGGAAAAGCTTAAACGTGAGTAGCTAAGTTAATAGCAAGCATTTGTGAGATGACTTCCGTCTCCTGGATGATTGTGCCTGCTGTCCACATGTAAATGCTTCAGTCTTCGTCACACAGTTTATTAGACCTTTAAATTCTCTCTAATGGAATCATTTCACAAACATTAATTAGCACACTTAAAGCGAACCTAGCATCAGATATGTTTTATGCCGAGTACATACAGTTTATGCTAGTAATATGAAAGTATTTACATTTACTAAAGGAGTGGGGGGACAGACTACATAAATGCTAGCTCCTGTCCGCAGCAGACTGGTAGCAATATCTCAACCTAGTCCAAGTCACCTAACTGGGGCTTTAAGTGGAATTAAAGTTTTCCTTTTATCCCCTCAATTAGGCAGGGGGCAGGTGATGTCCCTTCTGCAAAAATCCTTCTTACTAGTCTGATAGCACCATGGAACTGTAAATAGAACTGCACATGTGTAGTGCAGCTTTTGATGTCAGGATACTTGACAATCCTGGCTTCCCCTGCACTTGCTGGGACTTTATGAACTTCGGTGTCCCTGCATGGAAATTATGTAATTCTGATCTGACCAATCAAGATGATGGTGAGAAGGAAATGAAGATGGCAGCACCCTGCATGGGGACAGTTGAGAATAGCAGGCTTTGGTTGCATTTTAAAGGCTCTATATCCATTTTAATTAAATGTATATGCATATTTATACCTCCCAACTTTTGGTGATAGGGAAAAGGGACATGTTTTAGTTTAAAGAAAGTAGGCAAATGACCTTTTACTTTCTCTTCATATTAACTTTACAAAACAACAAATGAAAAAATGTATTAGCTAAATAAACATTTTTGTGCGAGAACACTTTTTGGTAGTTAACTAATTAAATATTTTTTTAATAAAATTCACCCAAACTAAGGAACAACAGAGGGACCCTGTTCTAAAAGAGGGGCAGTCCCTCCAAATCGGGAACATTTGGGATGTGGTTTCTGCATTGTTGTATTGTGACCCTTCATGATTGGAGTCATGCAGACTTTTGTAATGAGCTCAATGAATGTTGCCCAACTTTCTGATTATTATCAATAGAAGCACAAGGATAGTAACAAAAACACATTTGCTAAGGATCATATCAGAAATGATTCCTATTGGCTGCTCATGTGCCACTGATCTTGGTATGTATGTTTAATTTGTGATGTTCTGAGACATATAAAGCCACCAACACAGAAGTCTTTATTTCAAAACAGCAATGTGCAAGCCAGAGAAGCCAACATTAACCAATTATCTTTCACTCTTTTGACAGCTCCAAAGCGATTGGCTGCAAAAGAGAAGCTGCACACGTTTTCACTGTAACACGCGCAGGATAAATGTATAATAATAGAACAACCTGTGGACCTAGATATAAAGCCACACAGGTTGCACACCTGTGGTCCAGAACAGTTAAAAGTAAAGGGATAAGGGTGATTAAAAAAAAACTAAACACAACACATTAAACAAGTTATTAAAGACCAGATAAGCTTTATATCCACAGCATATAAAGTTATAGGTGCACACCATCCATATACTGTAAAACCTGTCCTCCCAAAGGAAAAGCAGCGTTAATCAGTTGTTCTGTTCACAGTCCAACTAACAGCGATGAACCGTAACATATGTGTCATTAAAAGACAGGATGCACATACAGTAAAAAGACATCTTGCATGCAGACTAAACACAAAGAAATTGCAAGCAGCCTCCCTCTCCCCTATAACTAATGTGCTATTCTCCGAAAAACAACATAAATCAAATATTAAAACACCACAGCTCATAAAACAGATTGCATGATCAAGAGCATTAATTTCATGCATGAGCGTATTTTATAGAGTAGATAGAAAAGAATGGATATACCCTCTTCATTTGACCTCTGTTTGCAATCAAGCACCCAAAAGAGGCTTTAGATTCTGGGGAGAGAGTGATGTCGCTGGCTGGTTGGTCCCTTTTATCCTCTACTCCGAGCACCTTTAGCACTAACTGCGAGAGGACAATACCTCTGTCTGTCTCTAATGCAGCATAAAAGGATTACAGTAAAAAGCTATGGAAGGAGGCAAGCAGCAACATGAGCAGCCAATAGGAACCAGATGCATGTAGAATTCAGCACATGCTCAATGAGAGTCTGTTATTGTCACCAGCGCTTAGAAGGCTTCTAATCTAATTATAGCCATTTGCTAGAACGGTACTACTGAAGCAGAGCCTGAGAGCAAAATTAAATTTTAATAAGCAAAAAACCTTTTTAGATAATATAACGATTTCTGCCTAATATCAGGCTTTATTAAAGTTACAATTTTTTATTGTTTCCTATATACTGGAATGCCACATAGCTTTTGTGTCTAGTTTTTGTCATTTTATTCTGTGCACATAGAACTGATGTCATAAAACACATGTAAGGTCAAAACAAAGTACAGTAAGACAAAAACACAATGAAAAAAAAAATTCTGATCTGATGAAATTGCAGCATGTAATTTGGATTGATAGACAAGGGAGTGTAAACTTTTTACTTGATCTCTTTTAAAATACACATTTAGCTGACAGACAGAAATGGTCAAATCTTTCTCCTAGTCCCACAATAGTCTTAAGAATATCGTATAGACTCTGCGGTCTGTTCTTGGCAACACAAATGATTTCTCATAGCACACTCGAAGCAGAATTTAAAGATCAGATCTCTTTTTTCACTGTCAAACACCTGCACAGCAACATCATCAACATCTCGGCAAGTTGGCTGTATGCCATTGACAACAATTTCACATTTCTCTCAGAGCACTATTGCTTGATGATTTTAAGAGCAGCGATATATGTAATGCTTGTTTTTTATTTTTACAAGGCTCCAGTGATTTCTTTTCAATCCCCGCAATAATTACTTTTGCATATTATGAGTATGTTGTTAGCATTTTGATCTTTGAGATGGTTATTTGGAAACCTAATTAGCCTATTGAAAACCAAGAAAGATTTTATTCCTTTAATTCAGCAGTACCATGTATTGATGGACAAACAGTAACAGATGTACGTCTTCCTAGTGCGATTTAAAAACTAATTTCAATATAACCTCGCCTTGCATTACTATTCCGAATATTCCTAGAGAATTGAACAGATATGCCCAACTTTCAGATTATAAAGTCAATCTTCAAAAATCGGAGGTGTTAGTCTTTCTAAACGCTGGAAGTAGATCTATCTCTGTCGTTTCCATTTAAGTGGTCTAGAGGCTAAATTTGATATTTAGGAACTAATATCCCGGCAGACATTACTAGGGTGGTAGAACCTAATTTTCGGCCACTTTTAAACACTATTCGTAAGCGATCTCCAACGCTGGCGGCAACAGGCCTTCTCATGGTTTGGGCGCTGCAATATTTTTATTATGCCTCGTCTTCTCTATCTATTGCAGACTTTGCCGGTGCATATCCCTCCACATGTACGACAGAAATTCAGGTCTGAATACCTTAAATTTGTTTAGTCTACCAAAACTCCTAGGATTACCAAATTTCTCTTGCGACTCCCGAAAGACAAGGGTGGGATGGCTTTCCCTGACCTGATTTTATACCACAGGGCACCTGACCCATCTGGTGAATTGGTGCAGACACGCAAGTTTTAAGGGCTGGGTGAGATTAGAAGATTCATTGTCTCCCATACTGCCGAGTACTGCTGCGTGGTCCCTGTCGGAGGCTTGCAGCTCTCTTCGTCGCCATCCTTTAATAGGCGAAATGCTGAAAGTAGTGGCTAACAATTCCATAGGGAAGGCGTCGAGTCATTCCCTTCTCTGATGTCCCCTATACTTGGCCACCCTGAGTTCCCTACTAGTAAAAAAAATGTGGTCTTTAAGCAGTGGATTGAACAAGGTATTTTCAGAGCTATACATTTTATGCAGCCCACTGAGTGCACTGCGGTAAAACAGATTCAACTGGACCATTCCCTTCCTCCCCAAGATAACTGGAATAGAATACAGTTTCAGCATTTTATTTCCTCAATGCCTTCTGCCCAGACTTTCCACAGAAACCTCAACCCCCTGGAGAATTTGTGTAAACCTGGGAACCCTCTAAAGCCTGTAAACCCTCGGTATCGGCCAATTATCGGGCGAAAATCTGCCGTGTGTACGGTCGGTCGTCGTCCATCGTCCGACGACCGTCCTGGCGGATCCATGGTCGATGGACGACGACCGATCCTAATGAAAGGGAAGGGGAGAGCGCGCAGCAGGGTGCCGCTCCGTCGCTCTCCCCCTCCCCTCTCCATAGAGCATGAACGGTGCTGTATGTACAGCATCGTTCATGCATCGTGCAGTCTTTTCTCGTTGGAAAGGATCGTGAAAGATCCTTTCCAACGAGAAAAATTGCAGGTGTGTACGCAGCTCTAGAGGTATCAGAGAGCTATGCATATAAAATGCTTCTGATGGCCGGTGATTACCCAACGCCCTTGTTTCTCTCCAGGTGGGACAGGGATCTTAATGTCAAGTTTACTGGCGAACAGGTACAGCGTATTCTTTACTATGGAAACAAGGCTTCTATTAGTAACCGCTATCAAGAGATGAAATATAAGCTACTTACCAGATGGTATAGGACACGAGATTTATAGGCTAGAATGTACCCACATGTAAGCCCTGTATGTTGGAGATGTGGTAAACATATGGGCACATTACAACATATCTTCTGGACCTGCCCTATACTGGCATCTTTCTGGGCGGGGGTTGCTGGGATTATTAACAAGTTGACAGGGATATCTATTGTGGACCGGTCCGAGCTGGCACTGCTGCATGTGTCTGCCGTTTTAAAGAAGCGATACAAGCGCTCCCTCCTGCGCCATTTACTGAATGCCGCAAAGGTATGTATTCCTACGCTATGGAAACATACTGCCCCGTCCACACTTAAACAATAGACTACCAGAGTGAATGACATACAATACATGGAAGAACTAAGTAAACCACGGGAGCAGTCATCACAGAAACGGTACGCACCTGGTTTTACTGGGATGATGTTAAGAGTTCTGCTGAATACAGACAGTCGCTTAGCTCACCTGACTAATGTCACAACGCTGTTGGGTCACTGCCTGCCCATAACCCCAGCCCTCCTTATCTACCCCCTTGTTCCCTCCTCCTTCTTTCCTCTCTTTTTCTATCATGCTCCTTTTCTTCCCAGTCTTAATCTCTTTCTTTTTTTGAAAAAAAACAGGAACCGATGAAGTTATTAATTGAGACTTATGCACGTATCTGGTTGACGTGGTCATGTAACTGTGACACTGAATGATGGTGTTTTGCACTGTTTATTTTTTACTGTCTTATGATACATTGTGTCGGTTTATACTTAACGAGTCTGTTCATTTCTATTATGCTCTGTACTATGTCTCATACTGGTTTAGTGTCATAGGTTAGTATCCATCTTCTGTTTTCATCTTATTTTGGGTGCTTATAAAAAAAAAAATCTAGTTTCAGGGCAAAATTTGTATTCAACATTCTTGAAGGTACATTTTTACCTTTTAAATTTGTCTCCTTTTCCAAGTAACAGGACACAAACTTGCTTTATGTGCAGCAGAGTGGTTGGTCCTTGATAAGTTTCATCAGTGATCCAGCTGACATAATCACGAGTCAGACAGCAATAAAAGTTTGACAGGGATCTAAATCTTCCTAAAGCTTTGTACACATGTTTTATTATTGTCCAAGACAACTGCTTGGGCATGTAACATGCAAAACTCTTGTGTTTTTACAGCAGTCATCAGTTCATCAACTTGGCCTTGTGGGTTGATGAATGAATAAAAGGAACAGCCCATGTGCTTTCCTATAGAGAGGAGCACAGCGGTTTGTCACTCGACCACTGCTATACAATAAACAAGGAGATGAAAAACGTTTTACCTTCTCACACTAAATCCAAAACAAAATAAGTTGTGGCTGGAGAAGACCTTTTCATGATTTCAAATGATCCAATTATTCTAAGTCCTAAATGCTTCTCATTTGACTATAAACAGCTAGACAACTTTAGATTTCCCTGAATAGTTGCATGCAGATATCTCAGATATGCATGCATTGAATCTGTAAATTTAGGATTCTACACCATAATGAATTATAGCTTGCATGGCTCCCTGTAGACTCTTCCCATCTTTTTGGTTGATCATGTGGTTATAGGTATATTCAAAATATAAGTATAAATAGAACAAAGAAAGACTAGAGGGATCTCTAGTCTTTCTTTCCACTTAAACTTTATCCACTTATATACTTTTGATATCCAAAATTTACCCACATGATCAACCAAAAAAAATGAACAATCTGCAGATTTTTTGGCAAATGGCTGATTCTGGTTAAAAAAAAGCCCATAGTCCTCTACACAACAATGCATACTTTATGACTAACTCACATAATTGTAATGCATAAAGAAGCTTATTCAGTATAGCAAAATGCAAATATCATAATGACATAACAGCCAGCAAAGACTCATCTCTCATGTATCTGAGTAAGGCTACATAAAAATGCTCAATAACAGTCACCTGAGATGGATTATTGTCCTGGGTAAAAATGTAGCATGTGTGCAGTGGTCCCCAAATGTCCTTTATTAATCTGTCCTGGCCACCGAGTGGGGACAACTGCTGTGATTTTCTATGGGGAAGTCACAGCAAGGTGCATCGTGCCCCCCCCCTCCCCCTTTCCCCCTTTCCTATTGAACTGGGCAGAATTAGGTGTACAGCACTTGGTCATTTAACTGTCACTGGAAACAATCAAGAAAGATTGCTTCCAGCAACATAAATCTAGTGCCTGTTCCAAGCCTAACAAATTCAATAGATGGTTGCTGCACCTCTGCTGTATGCAATGCTTTCCTGAACCAACCAAAGAAAGCAAAATTTAACAATCTCCTAATAAACTGAATAAACAGGACCATCATCCATGTCCGTTATCTCCAAACCTTCATGTTTGCCCCTTTCACCATGAAGCATATTTATAACGTGTCAAAGGTTATTCAGTGATGACAGCGGCATGGTGGACGCATCTAGCTAGAAGGAGGGGTGCCGGGATACAGAAAATGTTTTGTTTCACTTGGTATAGGAATCTGTTGGAGATTACTGCCTCATAGCCATGAATGTGTATCTGCAAGATGTAATGTGAGTGGACTCCTACCAGCTTCAACTGGACAGATGCCAACAGTATGTAAGTAGGCCATAGAGCCAGGAAACCTATAAAGAGACCTGACACCCATTGGAGAAAAGCATCTTACAAGACACAGAATCAGAAAGTTACCATTACAGCATATTATATAATCACCCAAACCCTAACACAAATACATGCCAAAATAAATCCTCACCAGGAACTGCAGCCAGATGGTATTAATATCCATTATTTATACAGTACTTTACACAGAACACTGAATTATTCACGGAGGGGCCTCAAATATCTCAGAAGAGTCACACAATATAACTTCTACAGTGTTCTACCCAGACATTTTTTTCAGCCAGGTGGGGGGAAGCTGTAGCCGGGTGGTAAAAAAAAGGAAAAGACACGGCAAATTTATTGTTCCCAGTAGTTTATTATTATTAAATTATTATTAAACAGGATTTATATAGCGCCAACATATTACGCAGCGCTGTACATTAAATAGGGATGCCACAAGTATCCAGTAACCTCTATTAGGGTCAGTTTTCTACCTACCCCCTATACTTTGTTCCAACTTTCTAGTGCCTGCCCTGTTAGTATGTGCAATTTTTCCATTCTATGTATTATGCCCCAACTGTCCAGTGGTGTGTATTTTCATCCAACTTCCTAGTGTTCTAATTTTTAAGTGTGTAATGCCTTGAAGCAGGGTAATAGTGTGATCAATGTGGCGTAACAAGTGAGGCTTAGTTTTACATTAGCAGCAAAAAAACTGGGCCATTTACTGTTCCCGAGTGACTACTGGTAACTGCTAGGCACCTGGGATTGGTAACAGGCGGTAAGTGCTCGGCTTTCAGAGCTAGCATTATTTTAAGCTGCAGTGGTTCCTGGCGTGAGGAAGGGGAAATCCAGCAAATGCCACCTTACTACCAGTGTGAATTCACCCTAACTTCAGATGTCCCACGCTGGCGTAGCTTCCCTCTTTTTTCTGATGCCAGCTGTCACGTCCAGCGCTGCCTTACACTGCACATGCATGAGATTGAGCACTTTTTTTTTTTTTGCATTATGAGAAAGCCTCTGATGATGCATGTGCAGAAGGAGCAGCCCACGGCCTCTTGTTATATGCAACACAATTATCCCAGGAGGCTGCAGATTTCCCCCTCTACAATGGCAGTAAAGACGGAAGGGGAGAGAGTGTTTGGAAAAACAAAAAACACATTTTTTCATTATATAAAAGGGAAAGTCACTCTTTTATATAATGTTAAAAGTATGGTGATACTTTATTAGCATCATGCATGTGATAGCAGATGAGGGCAGGACAGCCAGTGTCCCCCTCTCATCACTGCCCATGAAAACCAAAAAAGTCATCCATGAACATCCAGTGTGTAATGATGTCTTCAGCAGAAGACAAACCTTCTGGTCATATTCTGCAGCCTAACAACTCGTGTTCAAACCTTCAGATCTCCTAAAATCCAAAAACCAAATCGTTGGTCGTAATAATGTGAAAAGTTTTAGGGTACACGGTACCCTCATAGCTACTAGTAAGAATTTTAAGAAATAGGGGTCACAAGTTTAAAACTTGTGACACTTGAACATTGGGGTTGCTGTTTCAAAACAGTATTTGTTTAAGAGTCCAAGATTGAAAATGCAAATGATGGACCCCCAGGACCACTTACATAGTAAGAAGCATTAGGGTAGGGCACCTAAATTTTTACCTACCTTTCACAAAATTATAACTGTCATACTATGCTGCCCTGTCTGCTTCTCTACCTTGAATCCCAATTTCTCTAGGAACAAAGAGGTGCAGGGAAACAAAACTAAAGGTGCAAGTGGGGGACACTTGTGGCTAACACCCCTACCCCATCACCATGACAGCATTACAACATAAAAAAAATGTTGTCCATCAAAACACACCTCCCTGTTACACATGACTGTACCCTTCCAGTACCTGAACCCTATTTTGTTTTAGTGGGCAGAGTTTATGTTCTAATGATGCCATAGTGATGAAATTGAGGGGACGGTAGACACAGATGTTCCCAACACGTTTTTGTTTTCTTACACCCCCCATTTCAGAGAAATTGGAGTTCAAGTGTTAGAAGTAGGCAGTAATGTCTAACAGGGTAGCACATTTTAATGGGCAGAGTTTTTTTTTTATATTCAAATGATGCTATAGTATTGAAATTATAAGGGGAGTTAGCCAAAGGTGTCCCCCATTTACACCTATATTCCGGTTTCATACACCCTGCCGCTCTAGAGAAATTGGGGTTCAAATAGAGAAGCAGACAGGGTAACGTTTTTTGACAGTAATAGATTTGTGACAGGTAGGTATACATTTAGAGCTGAGCTCCCACCCACCTCTCACCAGCAATCCTCTGGATGACAGCTTAGCACAGAGCAGCCTCACTGAGACCCATGCAGAGCATTAGTGCTGCGGATGGTGGGCGGGGGAGGCATGGCAGCCGGGGGGAGCAACCAGACAAAACCTTCTGGGGAGAACTATGTTCTAGTTTAACTTAACAATAGCATTAACGGAAGAAATTTGTTCCAGCTTTTTTACTGATAAGGCAAACCTGTGACCACATCAAAGTATACCAGGCCAAAAAACATTACACATTTGTCATATAACCCTACTGCAAGATTTGTAGCGATATGCCCAAATGGCCAAAAGTTTGTTGAACACCTAACCATCACATCTATTGGACCAAAAGCAGTGGACATCCCTACTATTTATTGAATTGTTATATTTTGCATAAGGCATAGTGTACATACAAAGACATCTCAGAAAACTGAGAGCTTCTAAACTTTGGGGTTACAATTTAGGTAGGGCCTTTTTCTGTTCTAGCATGACTTTGACCCACTGAACAACAAAAGCTCTATAAAGACATGATTTCAGAAGGTTGGTATAAACAGAAATAGTTAGCACAGAGCCCAGTACCTAACCCAGCCCAGAAAACCATTGGGATTAACTGATATGACAGCTGCCAGGTCTTCTCACCCTTCCAACATAGGTAAAGGGCATAACAGCTGCAAAGAGGGGCATATTAACATCCATCGTTTTGGAATGGGATGCCCAACAAGCGCATATAATAACAACAGATGTGTGTGATAAGTGTACATAACATATTCATGCATACGACAAAACTGCAATTCTTTAAGAGGAGCATTGTTGCATGGACTCTGGTCTAGTCTAGCTGTAATTAATTCCAGGCAGATGCCCTTTTAAAGTCTTTATCTTCTACGGTTCAGCACCTTTTGTTATCTGAAAACTGTCTTCCAACTGGACTCCTGTGTTGTCACCCTGTCACATACATTGCACAGTTCACTGTTGTCACAATCAGGAAGCCTGGCTAAAGAATGATGTGGAGCCGATGACGGAAATGGAGACAAGAAATTACTAAAAAAAGGGCAGAGTGGATAAACAGCACTAAAGATATATACATATAGTTAGAAGTATTTAATGAAAAAATATATATTTGGAGTGTTAAAATACAGAGTGATATAGCAAATTATATGTTATCCAGATAAGATTTATGTGCATTTTATTTAAGATATGGATTGAACTGAAAAAAACAATAAGGTCATTTTACAACACTGTCGCTCCTCATATATCCACACATAGTATACGAATACTCAGAATCTTTTTTTTTTTTTTCTACTCATGTTGCCCCTTGAGAGCAGTACTGGGATCTCCAACAACAATGATACAAAATTCATAAGGAAATGAAATATGCAAGTGTTATATGAGCATGATCCCTGTGAACACATTTTAAAGGATGTTGCTTTTAGTACAACACCGACTTTCTATATAGTGGACACCTTTCTTCTGCACACTTCACAAAAGTTTTTTTTTTTTTTTTGCTGCTGCCACCATCAGCTTGATATACTCCTATAAAATGATTTTTCTTCCAATAAATGCTTCCTTCCACTTAATTTAACAGCATTTAACATTTTTGACATCATGGTCATATTCCGACCTCAATCGCTTTTTACAGTACGACTCGCTACGTAATTATCACCTTGGCTGATAAGGTAAGTTTTGAAATTGTGAACAGCCATAATTTTGATAAATGCATATATTTTTTTTCTGACTATAGCTAACTAATAAACCCCAAGGCCCGTGTATTGCTTAAAGTGTAACATGAAATTAGATATACCTTCATAAGGGTCAGACAAAAAAACAGTAATACCATTGACAAAACTTCAATAGGAGTCCTATAAACATTTTATATTACAGCAACAACTTCTATGACTTTAAATAATAAATTGTAAAGTACACCTGTAAAAAGCTCCACTTTAATCCATTTATGAGCTTGATGTTGTAAAACACAGGTGAGAACAGGCTGCAATAGGGCTATAAACAATTGTCACCTACAGACTTCGGAGACCTAGATTACTTCTTCTATAAACCCAGAACATTTCCAAAATTCTCAACAGGTTCTTCTTTTTTGCATTCATCTAACAAGCAGAACAAAACTATTTTCAATGTCATGAGTAACACAGCAAATAAGACAAGTTCACTGGTAGGGTTTCCATAGACTTGGTGAAAGTTGGCTGTCCAAATGGCTGTTATTAGCGGTTTCCCCAGACTCTGGCGGGGAGTCATGTCACTGCCAGCCTCTTCTAGGAAAGATCATTAGCAAACATTAGACATCCAACTCTTACTGGTATAGGGAAGATAATTGATCATAATATAGACACTTCTTCTAGAGGAGTCTGAATGGCAATACCACATGCATAAATAGACGATAATTCATTATTAATTCATTTAGGTTAGCAGCAAGATACAAAGCCAAGTGATATATGGATGTCTGCAAATGCTTCTTTTAAGAAGCCTCACAATGAAAATTACTGTTTAAGAAAGTGTGGTATTGCATAAGGTATGTAAATGATAAACTGTACATGAGTCTCCAATGAGCTAAGTACTTCTATTTTTATATATTGGTTGTAACTATTTCTGCTCATGTAAAAAAAAAAAAAAAAAAAAAAAAAAAAAAAAACAACATTGTTGCACTTTGCAGGACCACATTTTCATGGGTTTACGCACTCAGCTTTCCCAGGAGCCAGCTCAGAGCCTTAATGACGTCATTGACACCAGTAGATGCCAGGGACCTGGTATTTCTTCTACCTTTATTTTTATGTTCATTAGTTTGTTTTTAGCTTTCGACTATTGTTTATTCAGGGGTAGGAAGCTCTGTAATAAATGGATCAATTACTTTATCTTCTCCCCAGCAAAATACTCTTCCTTATCATAAATATTTCCACTTCATTCAGTTACCTGAATGGTCCACCACCATCACACCGTTACCTACTCCTCCACACCTAGGAGTACAAGGAGAAGTTAAGGAAAGGTAAGTGAAGGCTGGGGAGGTGCAAACCTGTTACCTTGCCCTGAATAGTTTGCTAAACACTCTTGCATGAGCACACACAGTCAAGGCTTCAAATTTAAATAGTGGTGATGTGTATCTGCGAAGTGCAAAGTTCATTGGTAGAAAGAGCTTGGGTAGCTGCAGTCAACAGAAACTTGCCATCATTTGTTTCTGCGGCACAAGCAAAACTTTAGGAATTTTAAGAATCTGCAGCCCAAGAGTAATGAAGGTTAAAGTGTACATAAACCCTAAACATGAACTTTTGGTCCAATACATACAGACAGACATACTATGGTATACCTGTTCCATAGGTGCCCAAAAAACCTTTTATTGTTGCCAAACTTTTCTGGGCTGACAGCACAGACAGATCTCTCAGAGTCACACCCGCTATTGTAGTCTCACATAATTCACCTCCACGATTAACTTTACCTTGTGTCTTGCCAAAATTCTACATGTGATCAATGGGGTAGGGCAGACTGAGGAAGTTTCCCCCATCAGCCTCCAGCAGCAGATCTGGAGGATATCATTCTCACAGAAAGATGCTCTCAGTCAGAGCTTGGGTCTTCACTGGAGGTTATTGCATAAGACATTTCAAACACACAAACACATTTCAACAGATTTTGGAACTTTAATAATGCTGCAAGTGCAAAAAAATTATCTTTTGATCCACACATCTAGTGTGTTCGTAACTTTTCATTTAAGCCAACAACGCAATGCCCCTGCTGTAATGAAGTTCAGAGTAGTGTCATCCGCCATTCCCAGTTCTTCCTTTATTACACTCCACCACCACCAGTCTACGTTGTGCAGATGAGCAAAGGTAGGTATTTTGCATTCATGATGGCATGGCTGACATCATTACTCACAAATTCAGTTAGTAAAGGAATTGCGTTGTCTGGAAATTAGTAGCCAAGTACATTTCTGCCAGAATCAACAGGTATTCTTTTCTACTTGTGGGGTTTAGGGCTTAAACATTGGAAAATAAGCATGCATTGCAAAAATATACTGCTTTTGTTTTTATGAATAAAAAGATTTCTGTTGTGGAACAGATCAGTAAGGGTGGGTAAGAAATCCAAAAAACAGGTTCATTGATGGGGCCACTGCAGCGTGTGGATTTCTCTACGCCTTATGTTGCATTAAGGCAGCCTGTTCATTTGTAGCACACCAAAAGAGGTGAAGGCATTACTTATTTCTAACACTGTGTACTATTTATTACGTACACCTGTCAACAAGGTGTAAGGTACAATTCAGAAAAAATAGCACTGCATCACATACTAGCGCATAATAACATGTTATTGTGAACAGAACCTAAGGCAGATGATTCTCATCTGATTATCACTTCAGGCTTGGCATTGGACGAGAATCTGGCATGTGTACCGTGGCCGTCCAATGTCATTTACGGATTTGTCCTGGCAAATCTATGAGAGCGTAGTGGGGTGCTGCTCACTCATTCTACCCCCTCCCCTCCCCATAGAGCAGAATGGTGCTGTATGTACAGTGCTCATTCATGCATCTTTCAGTCTTGCCGTTGGAAAGGAGCGTGAATGATCATTTCCAACGACAAGTCTTAAGTGTGTACATGCCTAAATCAAGGATGGGTGCTGTGAAGACAGAGTTAGGTACCTATGCTGGTTCCAAGTAAAAGCAAAATTAAACAAATTTTTTTATCCTAGTTTAGCTTTCATGACAAATTCTTTGTTCCTGATTACTGCCTCAATCATGTCTTTGTATTTATTCCAGGCAATGGCATTTTACATATGAATAGATGTTCATGGAGTATAAGGAGCGCTGTGTGTTTTTCAGGAGGTTAACTATTATACAGACTGGAAGCGTCTTCATATGGAGCTGTAGGACAATTTACATTTACATTTTTCTACACGGAATGCAAACTTTATGAAACCAAAGTGATGAAAAAAATACAACATTAACATTTAGAAAAAAAGAATCCCTTATCTTAACAATGCAGTTTACAAAACCAAAATCTAAGATTATTGGTTAAAAAGTTTTAGCTTGAAGTAGGAAATATTCCAGATTCAGTAAATTTATACATATATTTTTCATTAAATTACATAAAGAACTTGGAAGACATGCTGGCACTACATAAAAGGATTTGATCCTCCAAAAGGGGAAGGATATCTTCCTGAGAATGACAGAGGGTAGACATATATGTCCATCTTTACACAAGATGAGTAAGCACCGAAAACCACCAGTGACCAGTGACTTCTGATACTTCACAGATAACAAAAGGATTGGCTCATTTTCTCATTTAGTAAATCACTCCATGCAATGGCTTTGACTGTCCAAGATATAAGTTATCTGCCAGGTTTTGGAAACAACGAGATTGCCTTTATGGAGCTAAAACAGCAAAATGCAAATTTTTAAACAAATGTGTACAGTAGAACCCCGGTTATACGGAACTCAGAAAACTGACACCCGACAGCTCCGCTTTTTTGATTGCTCCTGCAGCTCTAGCAGAGCTGTGACATGTGTTCTGCATCCAAGAACACTTACCTGAGCTCCACTAGGGCTGCAGGAGCAATCAGGGGAGCAGAGCTGTCAGGAGAGAAGAGCAGAGCTCCACCGATTGCTCTTCTCCATGATTGGCTGAGGAAAGGGAAACCCTGATGACGGTTTAAGTGTCATTAGAGTTTCCCTTCTCTGAGCCATTCAGCACTACAGGTGAAAGGGGACAAGTCTCCCCATTCAGGTCTAGTGCTCAACTTGGGAAACTACACTTGGGTGGGTGCCGGTTAACCGAGGTTCCACTGTATACTGTTTATTGTGATATGGACATGCCTGATTTACAGTAGTAGTAGTTTGTTCCAGGGCTATTAAGCAGTAAACTTTGGTTGTTTTTTGCATTTTTTCCCAGTCCTGCACTGACCATTTTTCTGTTTTTCCCCTTCTGTAAGCAGTGTTTTGACTATACTTACACAATCCTAGCTTCGTCTCACACCCATACAACGGTTTAGTGCATGTTGAATGAGTCTTTGAAGTAGGTATAGATATAATCCGCATCAGAAGACAAAGCAATGCACGACACACTTTGTTCCAGTCTCCATTCCTTGTTCCGCATTACATTTGTCAACATGGTAGAAAATCCATGCTCACAATACTAAAAAGAAGTTCTCAATCTTTTGGAAAACTATTCACTCTTCAACTGACACAGGCAATGTTTATAATGGGGCCACAAATGGCCACCACAGGAGAAAAGTACAACATTAGAAAAACAGGTGATTTCTATTAGGAATTTTGAGAACAGGGGTAAAGATTACTTTCCGCACGCACAACTGGTGTAGTAAAATGAAGATAAAAGCAGAACATTTTTTTCTCAAAAAACTACCAGATGTCTTATGTGGATTTGAAAATACTTTACATAAATCACACTGTGATACAGCAAACTAAAATAAGATAATACAAGTGACCATGGACAAAGTGGTAATGCAGTTAATGCATGGAATCTGATGCAGTTAATGCATGGAATCTGATGCAGTTAATGCATGGAATCTGATGCCAAACAGAAGTAAATACAATCATACTCCCTGTGCCAATGTATGCTCTTATCCAATAATCTGGTTATGTATTAAGAATAGAACTGCTGGTGCTTTAACTTTGCAGTGCCAACTTAGAATAGTATCCGATTATTATGTTTGGCACTGATAATGCATTGTGGAGAAACAAAAGAAAAAAATATCAGCTACGTGTTCAGTAAATCCATTGACTGTTCTGTAACAAATGGAGCTTGTAGTTTAGAAGAAAGCAGACATTAAATCTGAACTCCAGGTTCCCTTGTACCAGGGCTACCCCACACTGCAAAGATAAAAGCTTGTTTATATCTAGAGGGATGCAAATAGTACTTTCACGTGCCTAACCCCTTCGTCCCTTGTGCTCAGCATATTCGTCTGCCCTCTCCACGATCCAGGTTTTGGGTGGGCCCTCTGTATCCTTGCATTGTAAGGGATGACGTCCCTGCCTACAACACCAGCCTGAATCAGCAAGAAAAATCTGATACTGAACAGCTACTAAACTAAAAATAAAATATTTTTCTCTGTCTTGTCACAGCGTTAAGACATGATTTTTAAAAGCTGTTTACTATATAAGCAGATAATCAGCTTGACGAATAATCCTGAAAAACAAAAGCAATGGCTGAAAAGCAGTCTGTGTGACACAACCACAAACCTAGACAAAGACAGACATTAACAAATCACCCTCCAGGCTACAGATCTTCAATATTTAGGGGGGAAGTATAGGCAAAGTATAGACATGTAGATTTAAACAGACATTACCAAAGTGGCAATTTTAAAGTAAACTTTTTTTAAAGCTAAAATTGGCAATAGGACAGCTGTTTATTGCAGATAAGGACAGGTGATCTCCCTATTGCAATAACTTTTCCTACCTGCCTGATCACCAGCTGTCAAATTTTGCTGAGCTGCAATGAATATGTGCTTTATGATTTGTCTCAAACCCTTCTAATTTTTGAAATTTTGGCTTGCCCATAATTGAAGAAAAATTATTATTATGGCCTGTAAAACTTAAAGGAATTTATACTGAATCCCGCCATTGCAGATATAACCACATACAGCAAATATAATAAGATACAATATTTTATAATGCTCCTTTGTGGTGTCCAATAACTATTGCTTACCTTGGGGAGAGCACATTTAGAAATTTGCTTGTCTTCAGGCAGGTATGAAGGATTCCCATAGGAATGTGAAGGGTAATTTGTAGCTTTAGGGGGAGATTCTTTTGTAATAAGACCTTCATCCTCCTTATCACCCTCAAATACTAAAACATGAGCTCATGTGAACGGAGTGAAACACCAGCATTTCACTGTCATCACCAGATAAATGAACGGACCCTTTCCTCTCCCAAATACTTCCCTTCTAGTATTAACAGTCTCATATGTCACACAGAGATTTTAGAGTGAATCGACAGGCTGCTAAAACTTTTCAGCTGGAGTCCAAAAACAGGATTTTAACTCCGTGAGAGCTCCTTCATATTCAGAACTTTGCCATTTGTAAGTCCTCAACAGGCAATTAAGCAGGAATTGGACACGCTTATCTCGTCACGTCCATGTTCGAGCCCCCACAGACAGAGGATGAGTAAAAGCAGATAAATAGTTTTTGTGTTAGTATAGAAGGCACAAACTCTCTGCGGTTAACTTGTAAAGGTATTCAGAATAGAAACATATTTGGACTCCTCAGGAAATAGAAAACTCCCATAAAAATAAAACATTTCCAAACCAAATTGCTCAAGTAAATTTGTTTTATTTGCCATATATTTTGCCTCCACATATCTGTAATCCAAGCATAGCAAATTTTATCAGCTGTGCCACTCCATAGAGAACATCTGGTAGTATAATAATTGTAGCATTTATATCTCCTATCATTCAGCCTAAACAAACTGGAAGAATGTTAAACTTCAACAATGGGCCTTTTGTGACCGAAGAGTAAGAGATTATCCAAAAAATCTGGGAAATAATGTGAAATATCTTAGTGTTGTAAACTAAACTCATCTTTTCCCATAAAACACCGTCCATGCTACTTAAAAGTTTATGCTTGCTAACACAAAGAATATACAATTTTAATATACAAACTTTGAGTTGCTTCGCTCAGCTTTATTTCCAACTAAAAGCCAATTGAAAGCACAAATATTTTTATCCATACACAGTGTATGTTCTAGAAATAGAAAATCTTGCCAAAAGGTAAAAGGGCTAGAGCAGTTATTAAGCCTGTGGTATGTGACCCTAGAACACAGATATCTAGCTAGTGGCTCACTAGTATCCTTGTGATGCTCATCTTATGAGTGTTTCAACTTGCTTATCCAGAAAGAATCTGTCATTGCAGAAAATAATTATGCACTGGAAGACTAAAAGGAACTCTGGTGTTACTAACTTTACATTTTTGGAAACTAAGTATCTAGGCAAAATAACATGTAACCCTACCTTAACAAAAGTAGAATTAATGAATTAAAGAATCTGGCTTAGCCCCTCACCCTTCCCTTTTAAACCAGGGCTGCAGAAGTTGGAGACTCTAGAACAGTGGGTGTCCAAATTGTTTGGTGTAAGAGGGCTAAGCTTATCACCAAAGAGCTTAAGAGGTGGCACTGGCAAATAGTTTTCCTATAGTGTTCCCACTGTGTACCTTAACAAATAGGCTGACAAGTATCATGTTTTGTTCTAAAAGCTAAACTAGAAGGGGATGATGGTGGTTGAGATGGCGGCTCAGAGGAAGCAGAGGTAAGACAACAAACATACTTCAAGTAGTGCAGGTATGAAACTTCAATAATTTAGCAAGTCGGATTGTACTTCCATTTCTGCCCGTGCCACAGACCACATGGCAACATTGTCACCACCTCTCTCTACTTACAAAGTGTAGAATAGCTGCTGCTCGTCTCTGTATTGGTGGATACAAGATACAGCAGTACTGCACTCTGTTCACATCATCACATAATATTTATTTTTATTTTTTTTTAAATGGAAGTCACCATATTTTCAGCACTACAGTGAGTGATTTTCGCTGGGCAGGTACAACAAAGAACATTTTTGGGGGTCTGTCATGCTTGCCAAAGTACAGGAAGATTAGAATGCTCTCCCCAGGTGTGCACGTGTCAGCTACCTATATTACACCTAGAAGATTTGTACACCTATAAAATAATTAAACAAAAATTGCAAAAGCCTAGTTTGAATGGGAAATCTGCTTGCTGCGTAGCAGACAAGCTAAAGACAGTTACGCAACTCTTGCAACTTACTCAGAAACAAATTATTAAAAGTAAAAAATGATAAAGGAAGCGCAAGCTTACCTAAAAATAAACAGTTCCAGTCAATGGAGTGTGGCAATAGCTTATAAGCCCTCGTATGTCATAACTTTACAACAGATGGTTACAGATACTACGGCCTCTTCCTATGCTTTTTTTCAGTGTTCAGGCAGCTGAAAAAAAAAAATACAAATAAATATTTATTCTAATATTAAAATGCAGAAAGGAAAAAAAAACGATTAGGAAGAAAATTCACACAGCCAAAAAAAGAGCTCAGGACACAAGTTGAATATGGCATTATCCTCACAGTTTAATACGGTTAGTCATTTCAGATGCTAAGCAAATCCATGCCATGACCTTCAGCAGTCTTAAACACTATGCTAATTGAAACGAAAAATATCATGAGTCACTCTGGTTACCTTCATGATGGATTATGAGGTGGAGACACATTTGTTGATACAGCATCTTTGTTTTCCTATCATAAAGATTTACAGCATAAAAACACGCTTTAGAACCGCATCTTCATCAAGAAAGGATCATGTGCCTTAAAAACGTAAAATCACTTTCTATGGGACTTCTGAGCGAGTCAACAAAACTGTTAATTGTGAATAACAAGACATGGGCATATTGCAGAAAATATTATCATCCTTTTAATTGACCACACACGAATTTTAAAGCTGCAACACATTTCCTAAAAACGTTATTATATGGTGCTGTAGATTGGCCTTTAGAGGGGAATCTCAGTGGCACATAACTTTTTCTCCCGTTGTAACTGCTGTTCAACGAAATGTATCGTTGTTAATGCAATTCCTACATGTGTATGTACTGAGTATATTTTACATAATATTTACATCACATGAGTAGAATACAATATGTTTCCACCAGTACAGAAACTGCAATCCATTTTTAATGGAACAAGTGTTTCAAACTTTTAAGTTTACATATACTTTGTTAGATGCCCAAATAACCTCAAATTATCAAAAGAAGCAATTGCCCTAAAATGTGCAGGGCTGGTAATCACATCCCCTTTACTAGGGTTGTATTTTCTGTTGTTCATGCGCCATTAATTTTGTTCATTTCATCTTGGCTGTGAAAGTGGCTGTGTTCACCCTCTCTGAATCTATAACAGCCTCACCATGCCACTGCTATCACAGCGGGGTCACTCGCCATAAAAATATATTTGATTAAGGTCCTTGCTAAATTCCCTCACTTTAGAAAACCTGTGAACACCAAGTAAATAAAACACACAAATACCTACGCTTACAAAAATTGTATCAAAATAGTTAACTAATCCCACAAAATGTAGCGCAGTATGATCATCTTATGTTGTGGGATTAGGAAATATTCAACACTTCCTGAATACATTACAGCTGCTAAATTACTCGATCTCACATAAAGAAGAAATAAAACAGCAGGGCTAACCAAATCGAGATATCAGCCACTGTGGAAGCTGAACTTCACTTAGTGAAGTGACAATTCCAATTTTATTCTGATCTGCTATGACACAGTTCACAGAAGGAAATTAAATGCATTGTCCTTATTTTCATTCAGCTTCATACAAAATAAATTTAGAATCGGGATGCAAAGTGCCTAAAGGCTTCAGAAGGCTGCTTTTGATGCTGCCAATTTGGGAAGGATCAGAAATGAAGAAGCCATATAAGACTACACTGATGAAATGGTGATCATATGGCTTTAGCATGCAATCCATTTATTACCAGATTGTGATCAATGGTTTTCGCTACACTTTCCTGGTGATTGCCTAGACTTGTTGATGACTAAACCATGTTGTGACAAAAAAAGAAAAAGGTCTTTGTTAATTAACAACCACATACCAGGATAATTATTCTGTTCAACTTTTGTCATTCAAACAGGAAAATGTATGGCGAAGGCTACTGATTTAAAAAAAAACAAAAAAAAAAAAAACAGATCATTAATTAAACTTCTGATGTAGGGAAGTAATGAAATAAATTGTTCAAATGCATGGCAAACAAATACCAACATTCCCCTTTCCATAAACAAAATAATTGGCCACAACTACTAATGTGCGGCGGCATTCTGATGCCCTGAGTTAAGAACATGGATAACCTAAGACTATCCATATGCCAATGATCTTTTCAGAAAAAGGCATACTGGTTCTGGTGGATTCAAAGCTTTAGATACTTAGAACCCAAGTGGAAGCCTTATTTCTGGGAAACAGTACCGACATCTATAAAAATTTCCCACCAACATCATTTAGGAGTCTATGCGTAAAAGTGATTGAGTGACTATTCTTTAAGGTTTGGACCATCATATTTCAGTTCATTGTAGTCAGATCATTGATCACCTAATATAGGCAACTCCACTTTTCCCATTTATGTTCACACTGAAGAAAGGTTGGCAGTGATCATTAAACCAGAAAAAGATCTCGAATGGTCAAAAGAAACTAGGCTTTGCAGAGAAGAAAGAGGAAATAAGGCCGATTTACAAAAAGATTTAGGAATGTTTACACCACAAAATGTGTGACGATTCACTTCAATTATCAAACCGTGACAAAAGAAAATCCCTGTTCACTTAAACCCGTGACTGGATAATTCAAGTGTATCAACACAATTTGTTGTGAACATTCTCAAATCCTTTAGTAAACTAGCCTTCCTATCTTTCTAGCTACACAATATGAAAGAGAGCACTGCAAATACTTGTAACCAATTATTACATCATCACTCCTCCTACCCAAATAAATCAAATTAGAAGACATTGTGCACCAAATGTGCAGAAACATATAGGGCATAATGGGGCGTTTAAACAAGTAAATTCTACAAACCACATGTTTAAGTCTGAGAAACATCAGCAATCCCAGCTTCCCTTACATAAAAACAGATGTGCACATACATTGTGTTTCCCATGGTCACAGCTTATTCCCCCTGTGTTTCACAGGCAACACTTAGGGTAAAGACTAAAATTCAATATCCCCAGTGGGAAAATGCTCTTCTTTTTAAGCCACAAGAGCAGTCAGTGCCAAACATTGAAACTGCTCCAATATAACCCCACAGCGACAAAAATCAGTTTCTAGACAATCTGTATATAATCTGATTGTTAACCAAAGCAAGTGAAAACAAATGTTTCAAAATGACAAAATGTAGAAATTCGAAATCCCATAAAATTGTGTAAGTGGTGAAATTGGCTGATGGTCCAGAGAGTCTAGCACCAAGTGAGTGCTCACACGAGTCACCCTGTACTGGTCAGATTTCTGATGCTGAAAACAGTCTTGTGACTGAGAACAGTGACAAAAGAATAAATGAGTGCCATACACACAGTGCAGTTCTGTTCTATAGAGAGGGGAGGGAGGAGAACAAGCATGCAACACCCGGCAGTGCTCTCCCTTATAGAAAGAGTACAGCAGTTTGCCCACTTGGCCGTTCATCAGTCCACCAGGGCTGATCAAAATAATTACATGTATATCTATAGGATCAGACGGATCTGCTTGTGCAATATAGCACTAAAGTTCCTATCCCCGCTAAACAAGACTTGCTGATAATTGCTGAGTAAGGTAAATGTGGAAATTCTGTTGGGATCACCTTGTTGCTGGAGAAAAATGAAAGTAAAGGATGATTTGGCTTATCAGCCCCTAAGAGTTGTGCATGAAAGAACTGGAAGGTGGGCTGCATCAGTCTGATGCACTTTATCACTCATGAGTCCTTTGCAGCCCTGATATATTCCTGTTCTAAAAATGATTTTGGAATACAAGCAAACGTCTTTTCCTTCCCAGCGGGCAATGCACTCAATATAGGATTTTATTAGGCTATTTAGCCGGTGTTAGTACTGCATTGATAACTGGGAAGTGTAATGGGACACTGGAAAGGTATACTGAAAGTAAGGCTAGTAGTTGGGAATTGTCACTAAAGAAAAAGGTTACAGACAGCTAAACGAAAAAGAACTGGTAATACTTAACTTTTCCTTGCTGAACAAACCTGCCTAAATATCCTGCTGACACCACAAATGCACCTGTTTTTCCAAAAGACAACTTTCATAAAGCTACGTACACACTTCCAATAATTATCGTTGGTAAACGAACGATCCTGCACGATATCGGCGAACGATCGTATAGCACCGATCCTGTACATGCAGATAACGACACGATTGTTCGCAGATATTGTACACACAATAGATGCGATCGTTTGAGCGATACAGGAAGTGACGTGCACGACAGGAAGTGAACGAACGTTCGTTCATCACGCATGCTCAGACCATGGACGATCAATGAACGACCGTACACACGATAGATGGTAAACGATCGTCGTCCAATCCGATCCGCCAGTCCGGTCGTTCATTTCCAGCGACTATTCTCGTTCGTCGGCGTCGTTGGTTACTTTTTTTACGAATGATTTTTGACCAATCGATCGTTCGTCGTTCATTTCCAACGATAAAAATTGGAAGTGTGTACGCAGCTTTAGTCTTTATAGGCTGTAAAAAAAACTGTAATGCAGCATGATCCACCCTGGATATGACTGGGGTGGACAGTTTAGGACAAAACAGGTCAAAAGATAAAAGGGCACATTAGTCTTATATGTAGTTTGTCAAAGGGGAATCACAAAGGCTGCCATTGATGGGCATTTTTTCTGAAAATGCTAGCTACATGATTTGTCCTAATAATGCATTGGCTTGATTGGTTTCAGTCGCCAACAAGGAATAATACAGAGATAAAGATTAATGACTTTCATTTATAACATGTATGCACGGGTTCGTGATTTCAGTATTTATACCAGACACCGCAATTGTGGTCCTAACACTTTCTGACAACTGCACTTGTCAACAAATTCTGAATGGTCTCAGAAGATTCTTAAATGGATGTATTTGGCAAACCCAAAGCTTGATCAAGGCACAGTCATGTCATATCAGCACTTAATCAACACTCCCTAAACCCGGAGCACCTACATAATAGAAATCTGTTGCAGTCCATTCACCTAAACCTATAAAGTAGGCAACAAACCTAAAAAGTTATGGAGTGCTGAGTTTGGCTTCAGGACAACAAGAAACCACCCACTTAAAGCGTACCTAAACTCAGAAATTTCACTTTACCTAAAAGGGTAGGCAACCCTTTTATGTAAGATAAAAATTCTGTTTATTTAGGTTTTTTTTAAGTGCAACACCCTCTTAAAAATTTTTTTTTTTTTGTTTTAGGCACTTTTGAGTTTAGTTCCTCTAAGTCTAAAAGCAGTTTCAGCACTGACTGTTTTTTATAGCAAAGATTGCAAGTTACTAGGGTACATGACAGCTGCCCATAGTACGGCAGTTTGTGAACCATTCATCAAAATTCATAAAATGTATGCCAATGTAAGGTGAGCTTAAATTACACTCCTACTCTTAGCTTTCCGAAAGAATCCAAAGTCTGGAGAATTCTACAGTTCCAAATTATAACCTTTAAAAGAACGCATCATGGGAAACTGTCATTTACAAGACAATGAGGTCATCAAGTTGGGAAATAGTTACATTCCAACTGTTCTGAAGAAACCAACATATCCATTTATTGGTAACCCTCATTCAGACCATGATTTAGCAGAAGCAATGGTATTTTAGTTTTACAGCATCAGTGAGAAAAATCAGATTTACTATACAAGTCTGAGCTTTTACTATATAACTTTTGTGCTCTTTTGAAATAAAGGTTACTTTCCTATTTTGGCTATTTATTGTCTTGTCTCTGCAGAATTTCTTCCATTTGCTTTCATCCGTTCCTGCAGTTTGTAATGCACCATTTTAAGGCGAGGAGTCAGTCATCAACTGCCGCAAGCTGTAACCTGAGTGACTGATTAATGTTACTATAGGTCAGCCTATTGGTGCTGCTGGAACTAGGAAGGCTGTTTTTGCTAGGTATGTTATCTTGAGTGATGTGAGCAACTGAAAATGGTCTGCATTAGATTTGAAAAAAAGTCTCAAAATCATTCTTTATATGTAACCAATAATGGCCAAAAGAAGAAAAGGCAATCATTTAAGCAAGTTTCCTTAAATGCGGAACTATAGTTCCTCTTTGAAAATTTGTGATCAGACAGGAACTTTATTATAGCAGGGAGAGGCAATGTCCCTTTTGCAATTAGGAAAACATCCTTACTTGGATGTTTCTAAACTTACTTGGATGAATGCAAAGAACCCAGTTCAGCCAATAAAGATAGTCTCGAAGAGGAACAGAAGAACATGGCGGCACCCATGACGGTAGCAAGACAGGCGAGTGTATTTATAAAAATTTTGACCAGGCAGGCAAGGTTATTCTATTGCAAAATGGATATCACCTGTCCCTTGTGCAATAAAGGACTTGCCTGGTCGCAATTTTTTTTTTTTTATTATGTTAGGATTTAGTTCAGCTTTACAGATAGAAAATTCACAGAACAACTGAAGCTTCTGAAACTAATTTAACAATAAATAGCTGAAACAGATTGACATACTTAGTTTACAACTGCAGTAAAACCTTAGAATGCTGAACAGGAAGTTTAATAGAGGAAACTAAGGACACGCACTAACCTACAGGTCAATGGGCCACCAGTTAACACATAGTAAGCTCTAAGTTAGGTCTTGGAACGAAATGAAGGACATGAATTGCAACTGGCCTATCCATTATTATAAACACTGAAAGTCTCATGTAGACTCATTTGGAAAACTGCTAACACGGTTTTAAGTTACTTTCCTGTGACTTGGACATCTGGCTTTAATTTAATCCATTATGTAAACTTTCTGGAAACCTAAGCTTCGTCAATAAATGCAATGTTATGGTCAGCAGGAAAACAAATAAATAGATCAAACAATTAAAATAAAATCGCATCAGATAGATATATTTAAAGAAACAGCAATGTTTTAATGTGTTTATAATGAATTTGTATAAAGCAAGAAAGTAGAAGGCTTTGCTGTGGGAAAAAATACCAAACTGCAGCACTGTTCACAAACTAAACCGAAGGAGGTACTTTACTCTCTTCTAGACAAATATGGTCTGTAAATGATTTTTTTTTTTATATTGTTGCAGACGTAATACATGAGAAATGGGTTTTTACAATCACCAATAAAACCATACAAAATGCCCCTAGAAGTTCTATGAAACGGAAGGCAGCATTATTATATAGCCTAAAAAGCACCAATTTTCTTGAAGTGATATAGAAACCTTTACAAGAAACTGAAAGCTACTCAATCTTGTACATAGTCATTGCCACATATGTGTCGAATTACAGATTCCCTATTTTACAGTACTTTACACACACATTTCCCATTATATTTCAAGGCCAGAATTTCAGCCACTGCAGCTGGTAGCCAGGTGTGCCAAACACTCACTGTACATAGACTTTTGCCAATAGGGAAATCCACTTCAGACTTCATTAAATGTGTGCACATGATAAGGGATACCAGACAATTCTGATATGCCACGGGTCGGCTTATAACCTAGGATAACCTCAGTTATAATAATCTTACATAATATGAAGATCTGTATGGAATATAGCTCAACCACCACTAATTACACAGAGTAAGTCAATGAAATCTTCTGGGCATTTCAGCTGATTAAGCAGCTTATGGATTGAAGAAGATGCACAACAGTGAGATAGTAGAGAACCAATTACAGCCACATAGTACGTAAGTGTCCTCTATACCAGCCAGACTGTGACAATATGGACTCCTTCCATGTAGCTGTACTAATTGGCACTTTCACATAGTGATTATATTACATTTTCTTTCTTTTTATAACACAGTACTTTTGTAGCCACTTAGACCAAAAACTTCACCAAGCAGACTGACTTCTCTACTGATGACCACCAACAGATGCTTGTGGCCTTGTAAAGGCCAGGATAACGGCTGTACACAATGTACGGTAAAATCAAAAAAACCTTAAAATAATTATAGGTGGGTTCCCTGAAAACCTTAAAGTTATTATATTTGCACGGTATATTAGCAGAGTAACCTATGGGAAGAGATCATTGTGCAGAGTATATAATGTACAGCACAACATGTAGTTTAGAATGGTGTGGAATATAGAACCTACAGCACAGTGCTTAGAGTATGATGGCAGTAATGAACACACAGTGCTCAGTATAAAATGTACTGAACAGTTCATACAATAGAGTTGTATTGTAACATATTCCAAGCAACAATACCAGTGTGCACAGTACATATTGTACAGCACAATGCACAGAGTTAAATGGTGCAAAGTGAGTGACCTACAGCATGCAGAAGTGTAAAGAAAAGAAAGTACAGCACAACCAAATCTGACTTTAATTTTTATATAAAATAATCCCAGTGGAGATTACATTTTTAAATCTACTGATCAAGTTGACACATCATTCCTCATTACAAGGTCAGTCTAAAATGTCCAAGTGTGATAAAGGTCTACTTAAAGAAAATTACAGGTGGTAGGTGACAGCATTATATAAAATAAGATATATAAGATATATAAGATATAAAAATATCATTTTTTTCACTGTCAATCAACTTATTTTCTCCCCTCTCCTCAAGGCAATAAATCCATAATGCTTGTTTGCAGTAAATTTGTGTTAATTAAATACAGAACATTATTGGTACATCTTTGCCAACACATTATTAGCTGAACAGATACCCACGTGAGTTAGACTTAATCTTAGATTACAAAAAATTTACCCAGTCAAAACAAAGTGCACACTGCCTGCCTGTCTTACAGCTATTGGAATCATCCCAATTCTTTTTTTTATTATTTTCTTTTGGACCTCAGTGAAAAACTCTTTAGTCTTGTATTTCCACCCTTTGAGGCATTCTCCCCTTTCTCACCAGAACAGCAGATGAGGGTAAATATTCAATGCGGACACTTGTTAATAGTGACAACTGTCAAATATAGGATTTTCATCTACTTTGGAGATATTTCTACTAACTTCCTGTAGAAAAGGAAGTCGAGGAGAATCTGTCATAAAGGCAGCAATAAAAACTTGCTACAGTTTATAAATCTTCCTTACTTTATATCCAAAACTAAAAAAATGTCACTGTACAGAATAATAAAAATGTAATGGGGTAGTACAACTAATGAGGCATGTCACTGTACAGAATTAATAATAAAAATGTAATGGGGTAGTAAAACTACCACTTTGAATTTGTAGTTGATCCCAGGTATTTAGAAAGGAAAAAAAATTCTCTGCCACCCTTAGCTCAACTTAATAGGAGAAATCTACAAACGGGTTTACATCAGTGACATCGGCTTACTCACATGTCTGAATGAGCAAGCATCACAAGGATGTTTTTTTTTTGTAAGCCAGGGATGTAAAAAAAAAAAAAAAACAGTGGCAAAAAGTTCAGGGAACAAAGATTCACTGTTCTAGATTATCAACAATTGTGAACTGTGTGACAAACTAAGCCTATAATAGAAAATTATTGAAGATAGCAGTTGGACATTTGCCAATATTTCTAATTTGCATAATAAGACAAAATCTCGAAAATATTGCTAAAAATTTTATAGCTTTAGATATTTGAATGGTTCATAGCTGCAGTTGCCTTTATGGCCTTTTGCATAATAAAACTGGATGCAATGGTCAGTAGCTATATGGATATAGGGGCAATATATATTTCTCCTCTAATAAACCTATTCCAAAGTCCCCTCACCTCCCGAGATACTGATTGGTCAGCAGGGCCTCGAAAAGCACCAACAAGGAGACTAGAAGCTAAAATGAAAATGTTGCATATACCTCTAGCTGGCTTTCCCAGCCTTTTTTCAACTGTAATCCAGGGGAACACTTTAAATAAATATTCATTTAGGGTCAAAGGATAATTGCCCTCATTACGGTGATCAGAAAAGAATGCCCTTTTCGTTGTTAGTCACAAAGCAATCTTTCTAGGCAGCTAAAATGATCACTGGTGTCATCCTGCTGCCTCTACCAATTGGCCTTGATCCCAGAATGATCAGACACCATCAGCCAAAGCTCCAGAAACATCTAGAAGGGAAGGAAAAGGCTATGTACACGATAGATAATAAATCATCAGAGAATATACAGCAGTCACCTGACGCCGTTCATGGAAACCTTACAGCAGATATATGAACGATGACCAGGGACGACTATTACAATAAAAGGGAGGGACGTTTGCTCACTTGTCCACCACCCTTCCCTCTCACTTTATGCTAAGTTACCAAAGCTAGTGGTGTGCACTAATGCTTACAACAATACCTTACATTTTATAAGGTGTTCAATTTTAACCAAAAAGTGAAACTATGGGCAGTCTATATGCAGTAACCCAAAATGTTCTGCCCCCTCTCCCAGCCTTTTTTGTTTTGGTTCTTGGCAAAACTATTGTCAATGAAAACGTGGTTCCAGGAGGACCCCAGATTAGTCTCAATCTAATATCAAAAGTCTATAGGCTCTATTTTTCAAAAAGGGAATCAGACATTCCCTAAAAACATTCCCCCTTGGGAATCTTCCTGGTTCATGTGTTTCAATGACAGTAATGGATTCCCACATGGGATGGTTTGGGAGAATGTCAGATTCCCTGCTTTACAAATAAAGCCCTATGTGTACAACCACTTTATCCTTCCTTTAAATAAAATACAGGGAAAAGGTAACAGCTGCAAAGCTGGAGGAAATGTGTTGCCACTCAAGGGTATCAAAAAACAAGCATTCACTGTGACCCAAAACACATTTAATATTCCATGTCTTGAACGGTTTTTAATACAAAATAAAAGGGACTAGTTTCTTCAGGTCTCCATGTATTTTTATACTTAAAACCACTTAAATCCTGGAAATCTGCCAGTTCTTCTGACTTATAACTTCAAAGTTACACATCCTAGAATAATTTTATTACAGTCTCCTGGAAGAGATTTGTTATGGAATAATTGGTGACTTCAGTACATCCTATAACTCTCAAAACACACATATGTTTTTATTAAAGATGCCAGTTGTGCTCATGTGTTCCAATAAATACTGCCACAACACCCTGTTTTATTAAAAACTACACTACAGTATACATAGTTCCTATTTATGGATCTATTTTACCAACCAAAACATATCGTAATTCTGTATAGTCAGTTTTGTATTCCAAAAAAAAAAAAATATAGAAGCCACTCTAAAAACAGAAAAAAGGGAAAAGGTGCACATGAGCAAAACTTTACATAATGAGTCACCAACACACTTTTAATGAAGCCATAAAAAACAAAAATAAGTTAAAAACAAAGGTTGAAATATACAAATCTACATATGTCTAGGATAAGTATTGTCCTCAATTCAGCAAAATAGACAGAAGTGAACATTTATTCGATTTGAAACTTTTGCATGTAGTTCTAGCCTAAGCTTCTGCTTTATTAGGGGTGGCAACATTGCCTTGCTGGGTCCAAAGGAGCCCTGCTGTAGCCACCTACTTGTGAATGCTCATGGCACAGAACTACAGCCTGATGTGGGGACTACGTCTGAATCTATATACACAGGCAGCGCAGAGTGCTATAACCTTCTGCCACTTCTCTCTATGGATGGCACTTTGAATTATAGGAGCATGTAGTCCCTAGAGGGGTGACCATGTCATATTTATGTTTTGATTAAGCACCAAAAAAAGGAGCTTGAGTAACTGACTAGAAAAGCAGAAAATGGGTAAAACTGATTTGCTATAAGAAATGTGTTGCTTTTTATTTTATTATTGTCAATGATGTAGGGGAGTTTTGTTTTTTTTCTTTTTGTTTAGTTTTCTCTTTGCAGATTTCCCCCCCATCTCCTGTCTGGTAAATTGCGGTGCCCAAAGCAGGAAGGGAGAATTCTTACATAGCAGCTTAACCTGACTGATGTAATCTTTCATGGTTCTAGTCAGATAAGTCTATTTCAGCGCGTTTGCTCTTCCCTTCTATGCTTTTGGGTATGGCCTTGGCATCCTTACAGTGCAGTACTGCTGGTTCTGAACTGTACACGAGGATGTCAGAGCCTGCAACCAACAAATAAAGTGGCCCTGGAGAGCCAGTTGCACAGAGGAAGCCTGTAGGACCAAGGAATATTGTAACACTGATAACAAACTCTAAGCTAAAATAAGCATTTTTGTTCTCGAGCATTAATTTTTAATCTGTACACTTACATACAGACAATATAAAAGCAAAATAGCAGCACCCCACAATCTGTAAGATCCTTTAGTTCACCAGCACACTGCCACTCACAACACTAATAGAATTTACTTGTAATTAAATACTGAAGGAAAACTTGCAGAAGTGCCTGCAATTTACTTCCTTGAGATCAAAGTGCATAATGTAATGAAGCTCCACATGTCAAATGTTACCTTAAAAGCTATAATTACAGCTTCTGGCGAAAGGGAATACTGCAGTAGAGGTTCCACGCTCAGCTTGTCTGGTAAGTTACACTGATGATCTCCTATAGATAGGCCATGGTGTGCTAATTACCATCATATGTAACCTCAGATGTTTTCAATACAATCGAAACAGATCCCAACCTTTATCCTCAGCGATGATGGGAACCATTGGAAATGTTGGGGAATATTTTTACTATGTTTATGATCAATAAATCATTTTGTAGTTAAGCATGCACCACCTCTCAATTATAGATCAAAATAACAACAGGGATGGATAGATCTTGCTGAACATATACTGCTAGTGCAATCTTATTTGAAGTGTAAAATATGTACAGACTTTATTACCATTACACAAAACAAATTGTAGAATGCCACATCAGTCAGTTAGGTATCCATCAATGAATAACTTTACAGCTTCCAGCAGGCTGATATATGCAATGTTATACCGATTACTGTCCCTGCACGGGAGTTAATAAGCAACTAAAAGCTGTGCTACACATGTAAAGCGAGAAAGAAAAGTTGTACAGCTGGTACCAGTGTCTGTGTGTCTTGCATGAGAGGTGTGTTGTCAGTGTGCACCAACTGAAACGGTCAGGAAGAATTTCACAATATGTCCTCATGTTGCATCTCCTATACACCTGATGAAGTGGTATCTGTTTTGTGAATATAACTACAAAAGACATTAAGTTTCCTGGGTGTTGTATAGGAAAATACAACTGTTAATGATGAAGAATTACCCACTGTGTCTATTTTGCTGACATGGATTATTTAAAGGCTGACTCTGCGTTACTATTAGATGCCAACATGGTTTCTTTTTAATTTTTAATTATGTAATTGCAAAGAAAATAAAGAGAATCTCACTCCACACCTCCTATTCTGACAAGATTACATTTTTGAGCAATACTAAAATCTGCCATTCTTCTGCAGTGAGGATTAGACATTGGTGGAGGGTGGAAACAATCACCAGGACACAGCAAAGGTGGCAGTGGCTTTAGCAGCCCATTACTGAAAGGCAATTCTAAGTTTGCAAGTATAAAAGGTTAGGTCCAATTAGCTATTGCTGACTTTATAAGGTGGGGATCTCTTAAAGAGTTTTTATGGGTGGCATACTTTCTGGAGTCCCTTTTTCAGAAAGAGTAAATCCCATAGGTAGACTTACATTGTAGATGTTAAGTAGTCCCAGCAGTGGCGGCAGTGGCTCACAGAATGCGATAGGGGAGTAATCCATGGGTTAGCTCTGCTTGAGCACTAAACAATACATTTCTAGCATAATACAGGTGTAAAATACCATTAAAATCAAATGTTGATTGAAGCTAAAATTTCAGGATGCCCATACCTCTATGAGTAATTGTGGGTAAAAATAAAGTTTTGCCCAGTGACAGGCTTTAAAATAGGCAAGATTTCTCTTTGTTTTATAACAACATTTTTAAGAAATTATGTTTTGGGATTTGTTTTTGCTATGAAAAAATAACAGGCGCTCATCTGCTCTGGCACTGATCCATCATCCCATGGCACAGCATGCTAGCTATGTGATGCATTCCTATCATTTGTTTTACATCTGTAGGAAAGGAGAAATCTGTGTTTGTCTAATCGCAGCTTTAGCATTGGCCCAATATAAATAAGATATATTTTTAAAACAACTCAATCAATTACGGCCCTTTACCAACACAAAATTTTGTTCATCACCTCAATAAAAATCCACATTAAAGTTCCGTTAAACACTGAAACTCTTTTAAGGTAACATATGATAAAAAATACAGTAGGTAAATTAAAATTTGCAGTAAATACCTTAGCAAAACCCAAACCTATCCCAGTGTGTAGATATATGTATTTTGGTGCAATTTCTTGATAACAGAGAAAAAGCAAGATCTGTGCTGCCTCATCCTATAGTGAAGTACCTGTCAGCAATTCAAGCACTAATATGAATGAGAGGAAAGCATCCAAGTAAAAAAAAAAATCGTAATAAAAATAAAATATTAATATATGTGCAATTACCCTTTTAGCGTTCAACATTTAAAAACTTTCCCTTGTGTAGACATCTGTAATCCCAGAGACTGCTTCTGCCACCATTCTAAATATGAATAAACAGTCTCAGTAGGATCATAGAAGTCACTTGAAAGAGATCTATTTATAAAGCAGTGAAACTCACATTCACTGAAATATTACTTTGTGGAAAATCTTCCAGGTCCTTGTGTTTCAATGGCATTAACTGATCCTCCATCAGGGAATGTTCCAGGTAATGTTAGATCTACTGTTTTATAAAGAGAACCCCAAGTATTTCCATTCATTCCTCCTGGGCAGCTACATTAAAAGTTATGTAGCAGAGTAACAGGGAGGGGTGGAGTGGCTGGGCCAGCACAGAGAGTATTTGGATACTCCTATAAAAGAAGAGGGTTTTATGTACAAAAAGGGAGGGAGCTGTTCTAGTTACATTTTTTACAAGTTTTAAAGAACATTAAAAATGAATAAAAAATGCTTTTGGAAAAGAAAATTTTTGCAAGTAATCTTTTAAAATACTCTGCAGTAAAAACATACTTTAGGATACAAATGATAGGTGATACCTTTAACATCAATTTCCCACTTTTTTTTTTATAATACTATAAAAATGGATGTCACATCATCAGCAATTGGTTGAGCGGAGGCTATAGTTATATTTTGCATCAACTCTAGTACAGAATACTGTACTTTTGAATATCTGTATATGTCATGTAAAAGAAGGTCCTGTATTTGTGTCAGTGGTTTTAATTGCACAGACAACATTGATTTTGTTTTCTTTAATAAAAGGTATAAATACGTTTCTTTTGTTTTTGTTTTTTTGTAATCCAAGTCATAGGAGAATATTTTTCTTAGTTTCTTAGTCTGTTCTGGGAGAAATTCCTCATCTTAGGCAGTCTGTGTCTACTGGAAAGTTTCTTACCACTTCTTGCTTTCATGACTTTATAATATAGGATTTAACCTTACATTCTGCCACAGTGATATGTTTACCAGTTAAGAGAGGGGGGATCCCCCAACAGGAACAAAGACTACAAAAAAAAAAATTTGCCTTTACATACACTTTAGAAAAAGTAATATCTTCAAGATTGTTACCTAAACACAAATATGGATTTTGCAGAAGATACACTGCACCAATGAGTAATAGTGTAGGCGTCCTGTACCAGTCATGAATGACAACTTGGATTAAGCATGCCATTGTTTAAAAAGTGAAATTCCTTGTAACAGCATTGTGCCATCCGCCTCTGCTCAGTACAAACAGCCTTTCACCTGCCACCTGTCTTACAAACCCGCAGAAATCCAACACGCTTCAAAGATCAACCATTATACAAAGATGTCAGCAGAGGATTCCAAATTCCCAGGGGCACAAATATGAAGTGTTAGGTCTCATGCAAAACACTTTCAACGTACTGCACATGGAACATGCAAAATAGAAGGCAGAAAATGTGGTACGACACCTGAACCGTTGTAGCTCTCCTGTACTGCAGCACAGTTATAGCTATTGGCGGACAAATTTGAGCAGCTCTCTTTGGCATATTACAAAAGGTAAGAAGGCATTTCATACATGTGCCAAGTGTATAAAAGCAGAACTATACTTCCACACTGAAAAACTGCAAGGCGGCAGGAATGTCCCTTCTGCAATGAACATGCTTACTTGCCTGTTGCAATCGTTCCCCCCCCCCCCCCCCAGAACACTAAGCTGTGTAGCTTGGTAAAGAATAATGTAATATGCTAGATTTTGCTATTACTAGGGCTGCCGGGACCAAATGAACTCCTGAATCCCACATTAAGTCCAACCAGGCCAATCATGATAGCTGAAGATCCGACACCCAGTAGGGGACCAGATGAAGAAAGCAGCACCAGAGCAGGGACAGGTAAGTGCAATTAAAGAACTGCGAGGAGGCAGATGCGGTTTTTTTTTTTTTTTTTTATTGCAGAAGGGACATCGCCTGGACAAACAGATTTTACACTTACCCACTTTGACCACCTCCAACACAACTCCTAAAACTTAACAGATTGTTGACTTGGTGCTTTTTTTATATCCCACCCCTTGATAGGTGCCATTGTATGAAGATTATCAGCGGTATTTACTCCACTGGTTAGTGGTTTTAAGGTTTAGATCAATGGGTGTAGGGATACTTAGCATGCATAAAATATATTGGATGCCAAGTCCTCTAAATGTTGTGTGGTCTGATACACCAAAGACCCAAACAGTCATCTTTTATTATTTACTTTTACCGCCTTCTAAAAGAAGAGCTATAGGTCAGCAATTCATGCTAGCTTCTTACAGATATATTTAGTCCTGCTGGAAAAATCCTGATGGAAACCACACAATCTACAAACAGAGGACCAGGGATGGGAAAATCTCCATTTTGTGTTCAACACATCTCTAATTATGGGCATACATGGACATTTTTTTCCCATAATACTGTAATGCACTCTGACAATTTTATAATGGTCATGACAATTTTTTCTCATGAAAAGTTCTAGAACAGAAAGCAAAAATGAAGGGCAATAGTTTGTAACATCAGAAAATAAGAAAATAGAAACTCCAGCAAAACAGCTTAAAACAAAACAAATATACAAAACATTTTGCAAAAGAAAATAAAGTACTGCACATGAAACTAAAAATAATAAAAGTTTTTTAACGCTTCTTTACTATATGGGAGAAGAAGCGCAATAGCATTCACCATTCATATTGTATATAGACAATCAACTTAAAAAAGAAACTGCAATTTCTACATTAGTGAAAGTGAAGCTAATCATTCAAAAAAGTATCCTGCATTGACATGTCAAAATCTGTACTCACTGAACATTACATATGAAAGGGATACAGAGCAAAACACATTATCCCAAAAGCAGCCAACCAAAAGTAATATTTTTTTGTTAACTTATTGAACAGAAAGCTGAAATTTGATTGGATCTTAGGGATTTTTGTGAACCATTTATTTTCACAGTATTATTCATACAAGTTGCAGACTGTTCAAAAGATACACATTTTTTATAAGAATACTTTTAAATTTCAACTGTTTTTGAAAAATCACAAATTAGAAAAAGGAATAATTACTAGAAACGGAGATGAGAAGATTTGGCATTTACAGCTACTATAAGAAACTACTAAGATCCCAAACAGTTACATATTTACTTTAATGAGTTACTTACCAAAAATATGACACAGCATACTAATGTGAAAATATTCTTAAAAATTTTAAACGTCCAGCCAATTCTCCGAGCCACGTCACACATGCCTAGTTAGTGACGGACTAAGAGCCAGAAAAAACCAAATCACATACTGGAGTCATTATGACAACTGAACATTCCTCCTGTGCAAAAGAGAGGAACAGTAAACTTGAGGAAAACGGCAAACGATTCTTACTGAGGAGGAAAAAAGAAATATGAAATTTAACCCAGTTTCTGCACCTCAATAATGCTGTCATAAATTCAAAACATATCTCTAAGGAAACACACGCACACATATCTGCATGCAGCTTATTTGCATGCATTGGACAATTGATGGTGTCTTCAAAAAACACAACTGGACTGAATGTTATGCAGTCAGAGGGTAAAAGCTGGACAGTACAAGGGAAGTCCATATGTTCCAGCAATTTAATCAAATATCTGTATCTAATCTAAAACACACGTTATAATAACACCATTCACAAACACAACACCATTCTCATACAGTTTATTTGTATATTATATAAAATAAATTTACATGCTTTTCCCATTAGGCCATGTGTTAAAATAAAAAAATTATTATTATTAATAATAATAATAATAATATGTACGCCCCATGAATCAATAGCTTGTAGAAACCACTTTTAGCAGCAGTAACTTTGTTATTGTAAGACTTTAAAAGTCTTTCTCACCATTGTGACATTTGGCCCACTCTTCCTTATTCCTTACTGCAACAAGGTTAGTGGGTATGTGTTAATGCACAGCTCCTTTAAGGTCTTGCCACAGCATTTTGATCAGATTTAGGTCTGGACTTTGGCTGGCCATTCAAACATGGCAACCCATACTTGTTCAGTCTTTTTCTAATTGGACTGTCAAACTTTAACATACTGACGAGTACTGTAGAATACTTTTTTTTGCAATTTCTCCGAGCATTGTTTGGTCTGACGGTCTTGTGGTGAACTTGCTGGGATGTCCATTCCTGGGAAGAACGTTCATGAATGTTTTACACTGATATAAAATATATTATAATCTTTCTCACTGCAGAATGATGGATCTAAATTTGTTTGGAAATTGATGTATAATTCTTCCCAGATCGATGGCAGTAACAATTGCATCTCTAAGATCATTGCTAATGTCTTGATATGCAAAACCCTAGAATTCTTTTTCTCATGACGTTTTACACACAAGCTGTGACATACATATATATGTCTTGACCGCAAAGAAATCCATACAGTGAGGTAAAGAAGTATTTGATCCCCTGCTGATTTTGTACATTTGCCCTCTGACAAAGAAATGACCACTTTATAATTGGTAATGGTAGGTTTATTGTAGCTGTGAGAGACAGAATGAAAAGAACCCTCAAAAAACCAGTGCTCAAAATTAAGAGCTTGATGTGCATTGTAATGAGTGAAATAAGTATTTGATCCCCTATCAACCAGTCCAGAGACTGGCTAAGCCTTCATGTGGTCCTTCTTGAGCAACTCATTTGTTGCCTTGGCCGTGTATATTGGGTCATTGTCATGCTGGAATACCCATCCACGACCCATTTTCAATGCCCCGGCTAAGAGAAGGAGGTGCTCAACCAAGATTTGACAGTACATGGCCCCGTCCATTGTCCCTTGGATGCAGTGATGGTGTATTTTACCCTTAGCAGAAAAACACCCCCAAAGCACAATGTGTCCACCTCTATATTTGATATTGGGGATGGTATTCTTGGGGTCCTAGGCAGCATTCCTCCTCCTCCTCCAAACTTGGCCAAAGAGCTCAATTTTGGTCTCATCTGACCACAACACTTTCACCCAGTTCTCCTCTGGAACATTCAGATGTTCATTGGCAAACCGCAGATGGGCCTGTACATGTGCTGTCTTGAGCGGGGGACCCTGTGGGCTCTGCAAGATTTCAGGCCTTCACAGCATAATGGGTTACCAACTGTTTTCTTGGCGACTATGGTCCCAGTTGCCCTGAGACCCATGACAAGTTCCCCCCATGTAGTTCTGGACTACTTAGTCACTGTTCTCATGATCATTGCCATTCCACAAGGGGGGATCTTGCATGGAGTCCCAGACTGAGGGAGATTGACAGTTATTTTGTGTTTTTTCCATTTGCAAATTATCGCGACAACTGTTGTCACCTTCTCACCAAGCTGCTTGCCGATAGTCTTGTAGCCCAGTCCAGCCTTGTGTAGGTCTACAATCTTGTCCCTGACATCCTTAGACAGCTCTTTGGTCTTGGCCATGGTGCCTAGTTTGGAATCTGATTGATTGCTTCTGTGGACAGGTGTCTTTTATACAGGTACTGTAACAAGCTTGGATTAGGGGCACTCCCTTACAGACGGTGCTCCCAATCTTAGCTTGTTACCTGCATACAGGGAAGACACCAGGGAGCCTGAAATCTTACTGGTTGATAGTGGATCAAATACTTATTTCACTCATTACAATGTAAAGCTTCCATTACAGTTATAGACTGGTCATTTCTTTGTCAGAGGGCAAACGTACAAAACCAGCAGGGGATCAAATACTTCTTTCCCTCACCCCCCCTCCCATGTATTTGACCTGTCAGTGGCAGAATAATTTTTAGCTGTCTGGTTATTTTTAAATGGAAGGAGCACAGGTCATCATAAACTGAACATAGGAAAAGACATGGGCCAGTATGGCTCCAACACACTTATCACATCAATAAGGAAGGGTCTACATCCATCAATTATGGACCTGCTATATAAAAACCTATAGCTCAGTAAAATTAAAACGTTGTATTTAACTAACTTGGGGGACCCAACTTAGCTTTTATTTTAAAGTTGGATTTCCTGCTCAAAAAAATATTTTTATGTGTATTATCCCTATTGGGAATATTGATTTCAAGTTGCAATCATCACAATGAGCTATACTGACCAAAATGTGAAAAGCATGTTAAAATTATAACATATAACTAACTATCTCTGTTTGAATACATATTTTCTCTCAAATCAAGTAAACTGATTTCCTACACTGCTTTTGAGCAGCATTAGGAATTTATTGATTGACCACAACAGCAATAAGTCAAACTCAACACATATGCTATTATGAACACGTGAATACTTTACTAATAAAACATTACACACTAATCTATTAAAAATAGGGTAATAAACAAAGAAAAGCCTACTTGCACAACCAGTAATTGATACCATGACACCCCACAAATGTAATTCCCCTAACCACAATTCCAAATTTAAAGTATACAGGATATTCTTTATCCTGTCCTCCCAGTGTCCAGTATTAACAGAGTGTCTAAAAGCATGTAAATCACACATACCTTTTCACAATATCAGCTTGTCACCGTTATATGTCTGGAGATGTTGTTCAAATCATTAGTAAATGTAATTTGTGAGTGCAAAGCACTTTAAGTGCCTTTCTACCTAACATATGTTATAAATTGCTATTCATTTGGATTTGTCATCCATCTAAAGCTGCGTACACACCTGCAATTTTTCTCGTTGGAAAGGATCTTTCACAATCCTTTCCAACGAGAAAAGACTGCACGATGCATGAACGATGCTGTACATACAGCACCGTTCATGCTCTATGGAGAGGGGAGGGGGAGAGCGACGGAGCGGCACCCTGCTGCGCGCTCTCCCCTTCCCTTTCATTAGGATCGGTCGTCGTCCATCGTCCGTGGATCCGCCAGGACGGTCGTCGGACGATGGACGACGACCGACTGTACACACGGCAGATTTTCGCCCGATAATTGGCCGATACCGATTATCGGGCGAGAAAAATTTGCCGTGTGTACGCAGCTTTACTCATAACACCTTATTTTCAGCTAGAATCACAAACTGAAAAAAACATCTAGTCTAAACGGCATGTAAATCCAGACGCTGCCAAAAAAAAAAAAAAAAAGAAAGAAACCTTCATACATTATCTTTTAGTCACTACTATAGAAGTTTTTTTATAATGACCTAAAATAACTATTCTAAAATAAACTATAAATTGCCTACTCATCTTCCTCTGTCTTTCAAACCCTCACTTCTTCTCACCATTCCATACCCACCTCCTATTGGGTGTTACTTACCCCACCTGCTAGATTGTAAGCTCTTCGGGGCAGGGTCCTCCCCTCCTCCTGTGTCACTGTCTATATCAGTCTGTCATTTGCAACCCCTACTTAATGTACAGCGCCAGGTAATATGTTGGCACTATATAAATACTGTTTAACAATAATAAAAATAATAATCAAGAAAATTAAATTAACTCATCAAAGCCTCCAAAGAACATTTCTAGAAACCTTGGAAGCAGAAGGTGCCAATAAAGTAAATCAGATAATTCCTAATACTATCCATGAGTGCTGTAACTACTGAAGGCAGTATGTCAGCTTAGCTGACTTCAGTGTAAATGCTGAACTGAAGCTTCTTGTTCCATGACTCCAAAATGAAAGCAGCTCCTCTGAGAAAAAACAAAAAAACAAAAAGATAGTGCTATTGACCTGGGAATAAACTGGCCTGAACTTTGATAGGCGGAAATTCGGACTTTTACACAGCTGGATATTGAGGTGTAGGACATAAATGTCCATTTGAACATTAAAGAGGAAGGATGTAACCTCAGATGGTGCAACAATGCATGGGTAACAGTGGTAGGAACACTTCCACAGTAACAAAACACAGATGGTAGCTATCAGACTATTCAATATTACCACGGTGCTGTGGGAAGCAAGAAAATATAATTGCATAGATTCTCTGCACAACAGCTGGAGTTTGATCAGACCAACAGTGGGATTTCATGCTTTCAAAATGGAAAAGAAGGAAAAGAGCATGGGTGATGGACACATACTGACAGTTCTTTTAGCAGTTGGTCAATCTGATACTATTCAGTTCCAAAAACTTGTGCCTAGTAATGTACTCAATATGCACATTAGAAAGTTAGCAATAACTCACATTTGTATCAGGAGGCAGCTTTAGAAGTTAAGAATTACCAAATAGTTAACATATTAAAAGTTAAAAAAAACATGAACTGTGTGTCAACATTCTTCAAAAAGAAAATCTTTCATACACAAAGCCTGTGGGAGCAGCGTTATGATCTGGGGTTGGGTTTAAAATGGTCAGGTCCAGGATGACAATGCAAGCAATGGTGTTAGAAGAAACCAAATACTGGGTGCAAAAAAGGGGTATGAATCTTTAAATTGGAATGTCCATTCAAAAGGATTACAACTTTATTATGCATCCATGTTTAAACAAAAATTAGCTAATTGCAACACAAGACAACCACTGAACGTCTGTATAAAAAGCACTGTACTATTTTCCCATGTCATATATCTGACATTCCTAATAATGGGTAAACGTGATCATGTAGAGGGACCCAAGGGGCATGACAAATTAGCCAAGAGATGCACAGGCTGCCAATGGACTATGTGGCACAGCATGAAAATGCAAGCTTGGCATGTTTCTATTAAGATTATGCCAAGTGTTAAATCACAAGAAAGTAGGTGGTTTGAAAACACTCATAGTGGAATTGGAAAAAGTCCAGAATAAGATTTTCCACTGAATGTCTTTTACAAACTACATAATAAAACATACCCAAATGAATCCTGGTGGATTTAGCTACTGAAAAAGTAATTACAATGTGCACCCAGGTGACAAGATCTAAAGAACCCAAAAGGATTTATTTTCCTTTTGTTTAACATCAGTTTGTTCTTTACACTCCAGAAGGAATCTAGAAAAAGTGGATGTGTATCAACCCCACATCCAGAACCAGTCTGGAACCAGAGATGTCTTTATTAAATTATCCTGGTAGGGGATAAACTCCATGCCCAGTCAAAGTGTTTTTAGTTTTAATTTTGGAACCGCTTTTACTTCCGTCTGGTTTTAATTGCTATCCCAATGCATGTTGTGGAAATTCCACATTCTTGTCAATGTGGCAGTAATATTAATCAGAATAGGTAATAAATAATTCTAATCTAACCCTAATCAGAAAAAAAGGTTTTGTTCCAGATAGTGTTCTGGTGGAGATTTCATTTCACTTCTTAACCCTACAAATTTGGGATCAACCTGTATGCTAAACTGTTGGAAACTTGTTTACATTTTCAGATGCCTGCTTTAACTTTATTTTTCATTTTTAAGTATCTGTCAGTTAAATTCACAATGACTAGTTATAAAGCAGTGAATCTGACATTCACCGAAACATTCCCTGTTGGAGAAACTTCACGGTCCATGTGTTTCAATAGCAGGAATTGAATCTCCACCAGGGAATGTTTCAGTAAATGTCAAATTTACCACTTGATAAACAGAGCCCCAAGTCCATTATGCCTACCTAAAAGTTTACATTGTTTTAAGGATATATAAAAGCTTTTGTTTGTTCTAGAAAATAAGCTGTTTTCTTGTCATAGTGGGATAAGCGGACTGTTTTTTTTTTCCTCATTAAAGGTAAATTTATAAAATAAACCATATTTTAATGCATTTTTAAGGAAAGCATTTTGACTGTTTACAAAACAAAGCCACGAGGTTACCATCAAGGTTAGTAAAGCACATTGCGCTGGAGTATTTTTTTCTTCTAACTCAGGGAAATTTTTAGTCTTTATATGGAATTTAGATGTGTGTTATCTGGTGTAAATATTATTCTCACGGATGTGATTCTTAATATAAAAAAACCCTTACTTTATCTATAGTTATTAGGTATAAATGTACATAAGAAGCACCCATATTTAACCATTACATACCAGCTTCCCACCTTTCTTTCATACACTGACATATGGAGGCTGGCCATGTCTGACTTTTCTAATTCTAGTTACCTGGATGTCAGTTGGCCCCTCAGGCTTTCATACTTTGCGTCACTAAGCCAGAATAAATCTGCAGATAAGGACTTTTGACTTTTCTCTGACATTGCTAATCTCCATTCTAGTTCTGGGTCAATGACTCACAGTATAAAAATCAGAGTTAATATAATGGGTAGAGCAGAGGAAGTTCAGCGATGGCACCTCACATGGTTTTTCAGCAGGGAAAATCAATAAATAGATAGATGACCTGGTCCACACCAGTTTGTGCATACCAATGCAGAAAGTCTTGAAAATGCTTATAAGGAACAAGTGATGATCAGCTTTAGGGCCTCTACAGATAAACTGTACCTACCCATCTGCTTTGTTTGAGAAAGAACTTCTTCCCCTTTGTAGATCACTGAAATACACTATCTAATCCATACTTTTCCACTTTATTAAGGCATGTGATTCTTTTTTGGGGGGCCACTGACAAGCACCACCAAAATTCCCTGGCAATTTTAGGCAACTATAACACTTCTGGCTTCAGAATGACCCTGTCTTGAAGGATAACATGGTATTCAGAATTTCCCCCAAAATTTATTTTAGAGCTGGATGGGAAAAAGCTGTAGGCAGGTGGAAGTCCTTATATTGTAACCTAACATTTCAGTAACCACCCAAAAACAGCTAGATGGGTATCGAAAAGTGCCAAGTGTTGTGCCCAGCTAGAAGGGGCTGGGGAGAACAACAGTATGGTATAAACTGTTTTCTCAGGTAAGGGGTTTCCACCTTCTTGTTCTTTCCACTCACAAAAGCTCCACTTGCAGCATACCCAATTTTTCCACAATTAGGGTGAAAATCTGTTGGTGTAAGTCCCATTCATTGTGTTGAATTGGCTCTCAACAAAGAAAACATCTTTTATTATGTACTGATGAATATGGAGCTGATGTTCTTGCCTGCTCAGAGAAGAATGTTGAATGCTATTGCTATTAGTCTGGGTGAACATGTTCCACCCTGGTGATTTAAATAAACTACTGTGATGGTGTGGTCTGAGATTATCCTAATATCCTTGTTCTTTATGATTGTGTGGAATGCATGTAACACTTCCCTGACTGCTGATAATTCTCTCATGTTGGAGGAAGTCAGATTTAGTTCCCAGGACCAGCTTCCCTGTGCATGAAGATCCTCCACATGGGTATCTATCCTTATAAGCTGACATGTGTATCTGATCTTTTTGGGGAGACCTTGTACCCATTTCCTTGCAAAGGCTGGCTGGTTTTCTACATCATCTCGAAGGGTAACTGGATCACCAACTACATGTAATCCCAGGAGGAGACAGGAAATCTTTGTAGAATCCAATTTGGTCAAGTTCATGGCTAGGATGCATGGTGTAATAATGCCCAGGACCTTTAAGTCTTCCCTGCGAGTTATGCTTGAGGCCATTCTGCTTGACCGGCCAAAGTAATCATTTTCTATACTTTCTGCCATGTAAGAAAAATCTTTTGGCTTACCAGGTCGATCTGATAACCCAGGAGAACTGCAGTTTTATCTGGGGATCAGAAATTTTTCCTCACCTGTCCCCTTCTGCAATAATGTCCTGCCTGATAAAGCATTTGTAAAAAAAAATAAAAAAAAAAAAAAAAAATTGTAACTTTATTCTGTCTATTATTCTAACTGAGCCAAACGCTTCACCTTACGTGGCAATATATTTACTACAAGCACCTGCTGTATTTTAATGATAATTCTTCTCAACAGATTTTATAAAGCAGACAAATGTTTGTTCTGTTAAAGATCATCAGTGCATCTTACCTTATGAATGTCTTGTCTTAAAACAGGTTTGACAATTCCTGAAGAGGTCCAGTGGTGAGCCGTATTCCTGCTGACACATGGAGACAATAGAATAAAATCAACATCACGCCATCACAGCACTTAAGTTTATAAAGCAGGCATGGACAAACTACAGCCTGTTAGGCTTTTAAATCCGGGCAGTCAATTATTAGTACAAAATCGTCCACTGGCAAAAAAGGATGACCACTGTTCCCACTAAAACTGAATGTAAGTTTACTTTTAGCCGGTCCATCAAACTTTAAAACTCATTATGGCCCCAGGCCAAAACGTTTGCCCACTGCGGTTCTAAAGTCTGCCTATGCTGCATTTGCAATGATACATGGAAACACAAAATAACCACTGAAATAAAAGATTAATGTGGTAATCTTATAGGTAACAAACAAATTACCAAGATTTACACTAATAGATGTTTCTTGTAAAATTCATGTATAGAAAATGTAAAACTCATTACATACAGTTAATTTCTAAAATTGTAATTTTGTACTTGTCACAATTATTAATCCACATTTTTTTTTAGTCCAGAAAAAAATATTTGAAACAATAAACAATTTGAAGATATCAGTTATAAACAACTTTACAATTTCAAGAGATACCAGGGCTAAAGAGAGGAACTCCAAGGGGTAATCTAAAAATATTGCCATTACAGTTACACTGAGAAACTAAGCTTACAGTTACTCTTAGTCATCTGCAACACAGTCAAGAAAAACTAATCCAATAGTTTGATCTGATTGTCTCATATCCTTGTTTTGGCTCAGTTTTTTCTCCGAAAAAGCTCTGGTTGCACATGATCTTCTTTTTAGGCAAGGAAGACGGCAGGGGTGAGTAGCACGTAGACAACTTTTAGAACCAGATTATCTTGGGGAAAATAGGAATCTTTCTAAACTGCTCCATCAATTGATCCCCAGAGCTTAGTCTCATCATTTGTCTGCCATTTTAAACCATTACTTCAGTGGGCATTAGATAAATTTGAAGTGATACCCCCTTATCCCAGGAACTAGACAAGAAATGAGAGTCACCCAAATAAACAATAGGAAAGCCAATCTTCCCTTATTCTGTCCAATTTAACTAACGTTTACCTCTAGCCCTGAGTCCAACTCTTCAGGATTCCCCCTCAAACTTGCGTGAAATTTGGATTCACATAACATTCTTTCCCTTTGGATTTGCTATCAGTGGTTGGAAGTTTTTAATGATACTACATCAACTCACTAAACCCCATGGTGATGCCTCCCAAGCGGGTGGAAGGGTGCACTATTCTGCACTCACAATATACACATGGAATCTGATAGACCAAAAACAGCTTGTAGCAGAGAAAGGAGTCCGAGAGCAGACGAGTGATTTTTTATTTTAAAAATACTACTAGATTTGTTCTTTAAAAGTAATGGTGTGATTGCAAGATTTTCAAGTATAGCTTATTATTTAACATCCAATAACTGCAGCTGTCTGAAGCATAAGAATATAGTACAGCTTTATTGGGCTTTTTAAAAGGGATAAAAAGTAGATGTTCCCTCCTATAAAATATAATTGACATAATAGCTACTTTCCCAGTTACCTCATTTGTTTCTCTTCCAACAAAGTGTTCATCAGTTTTCCAGGCCTACATGAAAGAGATTATACACAAACATCTTACTCCCGGGATGATAAATTATAGAGCAGAAATCGTGCTCTGCTCTCATACACTGAAAGACAACACCATGGAGCCCTACAATTATTCTACTCTAATTATATGCTTTGGCATCATACTGCGAACATAAAAATTCTCAACTTGCTTTATCAAGACTTGGCAAAGCATACTACTAATTGCAGAATTTTATTTGGCTTAAGGAGCATGCCACGTGACGGATACAACCCGCAAAACACAGAGCCAAGTGTCAAGTTTTCAATAAACACACACACGGAAACTGAAATTAATTCACGGCTTCACTCCTGACACGAGGAACAAAATCTTACATCACTCCATTGGGATTGCCAGTATAAACGTAGTACTATGACTGGCATGGGCCAGACTAAAACAAGAGTTCAATGTGCTGCCTAACTTTCAAAAGTTTTTTCAAAGAACCAATTAAAATTATTGAACACAAACCTAAAACTCCACTGTCACTGCAAGGACAATAATTTAAAAGTAATTTGTACTGTACACCAGTCACTGTTTTTGTGGACTGAGTGGGGAGGATAGTTATGTTAAAGCTTCTGTTTTTTTTTGTGTTACATCATTTGGAATAGTTTTTCATACTTCCAGTTCCTGAGTCAGCAATACAACAAGAAGTATGGGTAGTGGCTGTCCGTAGGACAGGAAAACAAAAGTGGCAACAACATTGTCAGAGGTCCCAAGCCTCTGCCACTCTACTTAAAATGTGTTTTTGCTGGTGTGGCTAGAAAGATTTCCTGGCAGGAAGGCACACAAATAAAAACCTACTAAGTATACAATACCATCACTCACCAACACTAAATGTCTTAAGGTGCCCAATAACGGTGACATCGTGCACAACCAAAAAGCAATAACTCAGCATTCACACAAAAAATAATTATTTTTCAGGGACACCAAATCCACCCTCCCTGTCACGGATAAGCGATCATATGTTATTGGATGGGGGCCATCAAGTCCCCAGAATAATCTGTTGTGACTATTCGTAATATGGTCTTTTTTTACTGGAACCCGGGTGTCCTTACTAAAACATCTGACACAATCTAAAGTTATACATTACTTATTTTCACATAACATTCTACTTTCCTACTGGTCTACAAAACATTTGGTGACAAAACAATGGAAAGCATGGTTAAACATTTATAAAATTCTTCAAGCAATCATGTAAGCCAGTATGTATAAAGTAAGTATGGTCTTTGGGATTTCCTACTGGCTGTAGTTTTACCTATAAACGCAGCCCTGACCCCTCCAGCCTTCAGTTTCCTGTTCACAGAGGTTCTATAATGGCTCTCCATCCATTTCCTGTGACTACAAGCCTTGCAACCTCATATAGACACATGGTTTCCACTTTAATGCAGGGATGCTGGAAAATGTATTCTAATCTATTGTTCTTTCAACTTTGAGTGTACCAAAAGACTGACCACTCCACTGCCTGAATTTGGAGATAGAAAGAAGTTGTTGTAATGCAGTGTATAAGTACATTTTGTCGATGAAACAGATATTATAATATTTGCAGCCATTTGCTATGATAATTTGCCTTTCTCAAATTTGGGTTTAGTTGGGTTTTAATAACTGAAAAAAGGGAACAGAATGCATTTTTTAAGACCTCCAAGTGTCAATACTGTAGGCACAGCTGTACTTTTTGGCTCTAAGTACTTGACCATTTAGAAGTGGACAAAACCATGGACCTGGAGGCTCACTACTGTTTTATAGAATAAGCAAGTGGAAGAGCTCTCAATATGTCCTCTATAGCTATAAACAAGCACAAAAAGCTGATGCAAACATTTTTGATCATAAAAGAACTTAGCATAAAACAGACCAGGTTATGCCTCTAAATCTGACCACAATGTTATGTCTAAACAGTTGCTCACTTTGCTGTGGATAACAGGGAACTTCAGTATGTGTATACTTACATACAAAAAAAGACAAGTCCATCAAATCCAATCACAAGGAAAAAAAACACTACAAAACCTGCACTTTCTAAAGAGATACCTATATGAGCAAGCCAAAGCCTACAAACCTTCCCAAGAATGGAAGAACACATACATACTTTTCTTGCAGCATCCTCCATGTGTGTATTTGCAAAAACTAGGCTATAAAAACGTGGAGTCCACATCTATATAGTTGCCTGCTGCAGATTTCTACTTACGCCAATCTACTTAAGCCAATCATTAAAAAACTAAAAACACATATGCAACAACATATCATGCCTGCATGTGCTGTTACCATTATCATCTATTAACACAGTTAAAAAAGTATGGGATGTAATTTTTTAGATATATTGGGATTCAGATGTACAATTTAGGTATATATAAAGTAAATAAAATATTGTTTCTTAAATGTATATTATTCACTAGCACTATTGACTCCAAATATAGATATATAGGAGGGGTTTCTAATAGGTATACCTAAAACTTAAATGTGCCTAGCCTGATAGTTAAAGACTAAAATCAAGAGGAAATAGGGATAGACAGGCTATTTAAGGCAAATGTATTGTTTGTGGTTATTTAGTGAACAAGTACATATGGCCCTGATTCCAACTAATTTAATAAAATAATACAAACTATGTAAAGACAAAGTGACAATAAAATATCTATTTGCAAAAATGTGTTTTGTGCAATATTTTCCAGTTTCTGATTTAAAGTAAAAAATCCCAGTGCCCAACAGGTTTTACCCTTTGGCTTCTTCAGGGGACCATTAAAATCAGAAGTATATATTCGGTTCAACACTGGGTTATTAGTTCACTACCTGTTGATTCATCCCTCGGTACCATCGGTATTTTATTGGACCCTAGTGAACATTATATATAGATGAGCAAAAATCTTCAAGGTTTCAATCGACTTCTGTGCGAAAACAAATTAAACTAATGGGTATTATACTATAAGATCTATTTACCAATGACATTATGACAGTATATGAATATATTAAAACCCCCCAACACCCTAACTAATAATCCTTGTAGCCGTTTCAAACGATCCTTCCCAGCACCCCTTCCTTTATACATTGCAGCCAGTACTCATGAGAATACCTTATCTGAACCTTTTAGGGATGCACTGACTCAGCTCTCGCCTATTAAACCTGTACAATATTATCTTAAATATATAGTTCCAATCTTAATGGTCCCCCGAAGAAGCCAAAAGGTGAAACGCGTCAAGCGCTGTGAGATATTTTTGACTAAATCAGAAACAAGAAAATAATGTATAAAACATATCTACGCAAATAGATATTTTATTCTCACTTTGTATTCACATAGATTGTATTATTTGATTAAATTAGTTGGTCTCTGTTGGAATCAGGGCCATACGTACTTGTTCACTAAATAAACAAAAACAATACATTTGCCTATAAAAGCCCGTCTATCCCTATTTCCTCTTGATTATAGTCATTCACTACCACTATTTTGGAAGGGTTACATGGAATCTGTGTGTAGTATTTGTTGTAATGTTATTATATTGGAATAGGAGGGTTGTTTCTTAAAAAAATGGAATATGTGAACAGATCTTAACCCAGAGTGGAGTTTTATGGTATATAGCAGTCTTCTGTTTTTTTGTATTGCTGTACACCAAGCTCATCAACTATATAGACCATCAACTATATAACACACACACATATGTATATAAATAAAAAATAAACATCTGTGTAGTTTATGTAAGATAAACTACAATAAATTCATCAGTTACTATAAAACTTTATTTGCTCTCCACCACAGCTTCCTCCTGCATATAGTACAAGGATGGATTTTATTGAATATTGTGGCAGATGTGTGCCAGATTTTCATCTCTAGATAAGAATCTGCCTGTAAAAGTACAAAATGGTTCTTAAAGATCACCTGGGAGTAAAACTGTCTGGAATTATCACCATTAGGATGTAAGTTACTAAACTATTGCACAACTGTTAGGCTTACTAAATAAGGAAGTGCAGAAAGTAAACCTATAGCAACCAGACTTCAGTTTACTAAACTCAAATGACTAAAAGATTAATTCTAATATTTTTGTTATGAATCACTGCCCTTTGCCTTACTATAAATGCTTTTAAATCTTACCTCCACAAAACATGCACACCCAAACTAAGCAAAATAATAAACATATGTAAATACAAAGAAAGGACATTGAACCTAAATATGGGAAATCAGTTTTGAAAGACAGATAAAACACCTGCGATCCGCAAGTCACAAAGTACCTGACCATCAACACTTCATGAAATGTGAACTGGCTTGACCAAGGTCAGATTCCACATACATGTTCCAACTGAATAATTACCCAACTTGTCCAGACCAAAACAATGTTCAAGAGGGCTTCTCTTTCATGGAGCTGAAGGGTTACTCTCTACAAATCAGGTGGGGGAAGTGATGGGCAACAAAACACACCTTATGTGATTTTAATGCTTACTCCACCCAAGAAAAAAAAAAAAAAAAAAAACATTTGGGAGAATTCAAACAAACCGCTGTTCTTTAATAGCTTCCATTTTCAAATATATTTTTTATGTCCATATTTCATTTTATTCTTTTAATTTTAAGGTACAAATTATGGAAGACATCAAATAATTCAATGTGAAAAGGGAAATACAAATTTGTCACAAACCCACATTCCAATTATAATGAGCCTTAAAAATTACCATGTTAATATAACTTAACATTGGATGCAATGGAGTGGCAACCTTTGCAATTTAAAGACAACCTTTTATTAGGTATATAATTTTGTTTCCTATTTCCTCCTTTTTAAAAGATTTTTTGGTTTTGCATATGTCCCCAATTCCTTGATTGGATTTCTCCCCAAGGCCTGGGGGATGTAGGCCCACCTGTGATACATTTCCACATACTACAAGGCTTTAGGTCTGCAACGATAGAAAAAAGGCTTTAGGTCTGCAACGACTAAAAACGATAGAGTGGTGGCAGGATTTGTAGTGCCATCAGTGTACCTGCTACAGAAAGAGAATTGGTAAAGTCCTGGCACAGAAAAGAAATAGGAACTTCAAGTTGTCACAGGAGTTGATGGAGTTTCAATGGTCAAACCTGTTCCGGTGACAACTGTCCAAGGTTTCCACTCCCCCCCTGCTGTGTCCCTGCTCTAAATAATGTACTTATACTAGATGTACTTAAAAGCTGAATTCATGTGTATGTAAAGGCATCCACGTTTTTTTAATTTTGGATAAAGTAGGGAAATGTCAATTTCCCCTAATTTTATTGCTCCTTTTTTACACCCCTGGTGAATCACTGTTAAAAGAACAGAAAGCGAAGGGAACCCCAAATGTTGACCATCAGAGCAATAGGTAATGGAAAACATCCTTCAGTGTTGGAAGATCTGTTCCAAAGGTAACTGTCTGGGGAGAAAAGTATGATCACTTCCTTACAGATTCCTTTTCATTTCCAGTTGTGTTTTTAGTACAGGGAAATCTTTCTTCCCTGCTCTTTACAAAACTAAAAAAAAATGGACATACATATTTGTAATGAATATTTATTAAATGGCTCTTGCTTAAATCTAACTAGAATTCAAAGTACATCAACTTTCTGCACATTGACATTTCAATATACCATGGGATATTCATCTCTCAGATGATCAACAAAAATCTCCCAATATAGTTATTGCTCTCTATCTCCAGATTCTTGCAGATTATTATAGTTACTGCTCAAACAGAATTATTCCATTTACCTTTTTTCCTTGGCTGGACAAGAAGAAGCAGTCGTCATACATCGACCTTCAGCATTTTACGACGGTCGGCCTAATCACAGATTATTTCTGAATGATTGCTATGGAAACTGTAACAAAGCTCATGTGCATACTAAAAGATGCCTTGCTGACCAAAGGAATCCAATGTGTGAATGACGGAATGGCTGCTTGAAATAGTTAAAGCAAAAACAGTGGTGTTGCCTATGTAGTGATGAGCCGCACTGTGTTCAGAAGACAGAAGTATAAAGTAAGATAACTTTGGCAACACAATCATTGATAAAATCTTCATATTGGCCAATCAAAGAGAAGTGCAGAAAGTAACGATTCCTGCTCAGAGTTCCTTATTACGACAAGTACTCATGAACAACAATATTCAAAAGCGGTCAGCAAGCTTATAATAAAATTATCCATACACATTCACAGATATACAGAACTAGATTAAACTTTGTCAAGGTTATACCTAATAAAACCTGTTGCTACTTTTATACGTCAATGCAAAACTTGCCCTTGTGATAAGAGTGCCATGTGGCAAAGGTCATCTGAATATAAAAGGTGATTTATGGCAGATTCTAAAATTCTTAAATCACAAGTCTTAATAACGGCTAGAAATTGACCCAATTCAGAAGACAAATACAGATATGAATACTTTGTACAGGAGATCATGTAATAAAATTCACCCTTGAGATTAAAGGCAGGCAGATGGCTAACTATGCACAAATGCCCCATGTAGCAAGCGTGGCAGAACTTATCAGAGTTATATAAAATTAAAGTAAATAAAAGACATATGGACGATAGAGATATCCAACCAATAACATGTCTCCAGTCCAATTTAGTGCTAGAATAATCTAGTTATAGGCAGTTAATGGAAACATTATGGTACCGAGTTACAGAGGAGTTTTTTTTCTACCTTTAAATCTGATTCTTCTTAGTTTTAACCATCTCCATACTTTATACAAAGTTACATTTTTTATCACAAGGTATCACTTTTTGTATATCACTTTGATTATTGTAAAGCTTTTTATTCACTTATCATAAACAAAGGGAATCAATCAAAATAGTTTTTAGCTGTAACTTGCTGCGAGTTATAATCTGATTGGCTGCTGGTGGTCAGACTAAAAAAGGGGTATCTTTAACTTGATAGATATAATAAAAAGACAATGGATAAAGAGGTCTATCTATTTGGCATTGAAGAAAAAGATATTACTGCACAACAAAAATCCCTGGCAACCCTCCAATTCCAAACTATGGCTCACTTGAATGCACCTTCAATAAATAAACCAGAATCAGCCTTTTTCCTTCTCCCTGCCCCCTTTAAGAGAACAAAGGCATGCAGAAGCAGTGACAGCAGCCTGTACCTGTGCACCCAATACAATATCATATTCATTATTTCTTTTTATTACAAAACATTCTCTATTATGACAACAAAGAGATGGGAGGTAAATGCAAGAGATGACCCCCTGTACAATAATCAGCAATGCACAGCTAAGGATCTACTCCAGAGAACTGACAAAAGGAAACAGAGAAAACAATGAGCAATCAATGAACAAGCCTGCTGTACAGTGATCACTTTCCCTGCCTGTCCCCTGTGCAGCCATTCACATGTGCAGCTCCCAGGACTGGCCACCATCTACACCTTCCCATTCACTGCAATGGAAGGAAAAGTGATCTCACCTGGGAGAGCTGAGCCCCGGCTAAGTGAACGGTGCAGCACACACAGCTCCTGTGAATTAAAGCTTCTCCAACCCGCAGGAACAGCTCAGCCCTTTCCACTTCCTGGGGAGGGGGAGGGAGCACAAATGCTGCTTCTTCTTTTTGTGTTTTATTGGGATTTTAACCTAGCACAGCATAGCTCTCAGCGCCACCTAGCGATCAATTTGTTCATTGCACGCTAATCCTTTGTGGCTAATACTAGACTAGGATTCTGATCAAGGCAGAGTGGGAAATCTCTGTGTTGTCTCTTGTCAAATTCTTTACTATTAGATCAAAACTGCTTCCATGCATTTGATCATTAAAGTATAACTAAAGGCATTTATTTTAAATGGTGAGGAGTTAGAACCACTGTCAGATTTTTTTTTCAGTCTCTGCATTCCCATTTGGAAGATTGTCTCTCTGTATCTGTCCTGATCATCAATGTCACTGGGAATGAAAGTGAGGGTTAAACTACAAATGCTGTCTATCCCTATTTCCTCTTGATTATAGTCATTCACTAGCACTATTTGGAACGGTTACAGTGAATGTGTGTGTAGTATTTGTTGTATTGTTATTATATTGGAAAAGGAAGGTTATTTCTGACAATATGGAATATGTTTTTTGGTATATAGCAGCCTACTGTTTTTTTTGTATTGCTGTACACCAAGCTTTACCATCAGCTATTTACCACACATATGTATATATATAAAAAATAAAAATTTGTGTAGTTTATGTAAGATAATCTACAAAAAATTCATCAGTTACTATAAAACTTTATTTGCTCTCGACCACAGCTGTTTCCTCCTGCATATAGTATCAGGATGGATTTTATTGAATATTGTGGCAGATGTGTGCCAGATTTTCATCTCTAGATAAGAATCTGCCTGTAAAAGTACAAAATGGTTCTTAAAGATCCCCTGGGAGTAAAACGGTCTGAATTATCACCATTAGGATGTAAGTTACTAAAGTTACAAAATTGCTACCAGAATAGGAATAGGAGAAGGGAGAGGGGAATTGTGACAAAAATATAAAAAAAGATGTGGGTCTTGTTCCCATTGGAAGTTTATTTCCTTATTTTCTGTTGAGTCTACAGCAGTGGTCCCCAACCTTTTGGACACCATGGACCACTAAATCTATGGAGTCCGGACCGAGCATGTGCGGGGAGCTGTGTGTCACTCAAAGGAGAATAAACTTCCCCTATAGTGACGTCATGAGGCCAGAACTGGCCCACTCTCCCATCACGGGTCTAAGCCTGTATTGGGAGATTGGGTAGGTTGTGTTCAGAGGCACAACCCACCCACCACCCTGAGTCTGCAGTCCATACGGGGGACATGGTCCGCAGCTCTGGCCGATGCACCCCCCGCCCTCCAAATGGGGTCTGGCACTGCCCAGAGCCGTGGACCACAGGTCGGGGACTGCTGGTCTACAGGACAGAAAGTGAAGGCAATCTCCCCAATGAGATGGAAAAATAGTTGACAGCAGAAGACAGTTTTAACCCTCTAATACTTTACTTAACATATAAAAATGGCTTGAGATGTACTTTAATCTTTTCAAAGTCAAGCTAAAAAAAAAACTGAAACATGGTCCCAGGTTGGAATTTCAGCCCACATCCCAAAAACAGGCAGCCTCAAAAATTGTCCTTAGACTGTTGTAATGACATATGACTATGGTAGGGTCAGTTAGTGACATGACTATGGACTTTGTAAAGCTCTTTGTAAAATAAGTACTGGTTAATATTAACCTCGGAGTTATTTTAACTTATGGGGCATTTTACATGTTTTTTTAGCCAACCTCTTCCACATAAAAATAGTCAAAACAGGCAATGTACAAAGTAACATACACAGATCCATTCAATAAATGGTAAAGTAAGCAAAATTCCTTCACAGACACAAGTGTAAGATGAATTGAAAATCCTTGCTTGATACATACATATAATCTGCTGGCTTGCACATATTAGATTAGATGGTCTTTGTTGAAGCTGAGAATTATCAGAAAGGGTTCCTGATAGACACTATTGCATAAAATGGACATTAATGAAAATTTTCATTACCCCACTGAGAGCGCACCTGTTCTTTAATACGAGTGAGTCAGTTGTGTTCATGCACAAGCCTGTACAAGTAAGAAAAGAATTAAGGTTATTTTGAGAGGTGATTTACAGAATGCAAAGCGGGAGGCTAAAGTGGCATTCCTTGCCCTGACATCAGGTCTTTTATCAACTGTGAAACCAATACAATGCCAGTCACTCCGGAAAGCTTCAGAGTATGGCCTGGCAAAGCTGAGGCAACAGCAGCTGTTTATGTACAAAAGCCTCCAGCTAAAGACTGGCTATCCTGTACAGATACAGGCACATTCCAAGACACAGACATTTCCTGAGAATGCAACCTTGTGCTCTTATAGGGATGATAGCTTAGCAGGTGGAATGCCAGGCTCCAGCAAAGGGAAAGACAGATGGATGCAAAAGGAACAGTAAAAGGACATTCCTTGGTGACTAAACCCACACAGAATTGTCATTACTAAATGCAGAGTTATGCCAGCTATATTATCAATGTGTATTAAAAGGAAAATTTGAGAAAACTGCTGAATAAAGCTTAGTGGCACTTGTGTCCTTTTTTCTTAAGAATTATGGGTCCTTTATGTTTATTATTTAATTCAGACAGCAGTGAACACTGAATAAACACCACCAACTCCCAGTTATATCTATAAACCTAATAATCAAGGACTTATATAAGCAATAACATGCAATTAGTAACAATCATACAAACAAGTGGGGGCCAGTGGAAAAATAGGTTTATCCTTTCAAGGCTGTGGTTTGCCAACCCTTAATGCTAGGTACAAAGAATTATCACAAGGAGAAAGAAGGGTTTTTGAAGGTAAACAATATCAATGTATTATTCATAATTGTTCATAATACATAATGTATACAACATAGACTGTCTTTCAGTCATGTGAACATTGGTTACAAACCAAGTATTTAGGCCAAAAGGGCACTAGGCAAACGTCATCTATTAAACACACTGCAGATTGGTACAAATATTTGTTGCATACGTATTGGTTGTGAACCCAACGCGTTTCACCCGTTTTAGGCTTCCTCAGGGGTGGCGTACCTTTTAGCGATAGATCAGCAGTAACTGAATATACATTAAATACATCAAAATTTGTAGATCAGCAGTATCTGAGTTTACATTAAATACATCAAAATTTGTAGATCAAGCAGTATCTGAGTTTACATTAAATACTTTAAAATTAGTATAGGTAAGTTGAGACAAAAATAGGTTTACTTATAACAGTAATCAATATGTGGATAGCTGTTAAGTAGCTCATATAGTAATCACAGTGTAGGGTATTACTGTAACTCATAAAGTAGCCATAGGGTAGGGTGTTTATAGTATTGGAATGTGGGGTTGGGCAGATATGAATAATGTGTACATAAAGTAAATATTGATTAGTATAAAGTAGAGAAAGAGAAAATAAATGAGATTAGTAAATAGTTTAATAGATATTATATAGGCATGATTGTATGTATAGGCATGATTAAGGTAATGGTAATAGTATTATTGCATGATCATGTTTTAGGAAGTACAAGTGAAATACATGAAAGGTATGGATATCAAGAAAATATAAAAGGGACGTACTTTGTCCATAGGTGTGATTCAAATGGGTAAGATGGTAAGTAACTTCCACACTGGAGGGTGAATAAACACCTCCTGAGAAGGATAATGCAGAGGGTCCCCAAATATAGGGGATACCTGCGTTGATATGAATAAATAGTTAGGGCTAGGAGATAGGTAATAAACAACATGCTAGGTGTATACAGGGGAGAGTAAAGAACGTACCTTAGGCTGCTGCCAAATCAAGATGGTGGGTGGCCGCAATGCCTAATGGATAATTTGTTTTAGGATCTGTACCAAGTCATATGGAACCAGCCTTATTGCATAGCTAGAGGAAAACCACACTTTAAATGTGGCCCAGGCCCAAGCCTGTTATACATTGTATTTCAGTTTGACTTTTAAGGTAGCTTACCTTCAGCCTTTCTGCTGAACTAGTTCCATAACCAGAATTTAAGGCTTAGTCTACACATGCTGTTTCCCAGCGTTTAACCTGAGGTTTTAAAGCCTATGTTTGAAATTTCAGGCGTTTTAAAGCTTGCCTTTTAAATGCTGGAAAACGTCTTTGCCACGCTTTGCTTCGTCTTACCGTGTTTTTACTGCAATTATGTTTTCACACTGGAAAATGTGGGAAAATGCCCCTATTGAAATCAATGGACACGCTTACTACTACTTACTACTAATAATGCCCACGTTAACCTGCATGTTTATTTTTAAAACGTTGCAAGGAGCATTATCTAAAGCTCTCAAAAACGTGCCTCAAGGAAATGCCTTGGTGTTGATTAGCCTATTTGGGAATTTCGAACATGGGTTTTTAAAGCCTCAGGTTAAACATTGGGGAAACCGTCCATGTAGTCTTAGTGTATGCCTTAGTCTGCATTTTGCTTAAAACAGATACACAGACTAATTCTGACCCTCTTCAATCAGTTTGGCTCTGTGGTCTGTCTTTTCCCGTCTGGGCATGCACCCTGCACATGCCCCAACTCACACTGCTATCGAAGAATTATTGCATCTCTGCAATAACAAAAGTTCTTCTGTCGTAACAGCAATTTGCAAGCAAACATCACCACTAATATCCATGCAATAAACCTTTAAAACATATATTGATTTAAAAAAAAACAAAAAAAACAAAAACATCAGAATCTGTGAGCAAAACTCAAACCAGTTTTACGCAATACTAACAAGATCTTCAAGGGGAAGTCCATTTACTTTTCTTTTCTTTGCAAAAGAAATTTGGAAATTCTATAACACACCCAGAGTCTAGTGAAAGGACCAGTGTTAGAGAAGACGTTAGCACTCTCTCTTCTGGGGTGTGGGCCCATATAAGAAGGCTATTTATAAATATCAGAGCTACAGCATTAACACAAGCATGTACAAATCTCATACATAAAGCATTGGAGATGCCACAAGTAAAAAAAGATTAATATGTTTTCTGTATAGAGACAACATTATTTTGTTATTTTAATAATAGCAATTCAGCGCTAGATTTGATATGGCCACTCCAATGGCAAAATTATTATTATGAATGTTATCATTCATAATAGTATCATACTTGTAAATTTAGGGACTTTTGTCCATGGAAATAACAGCTCATTTAAGCAATGATTTGTGTTGTTATCCTGGTGGAGAGTGTAGATTTCATTTATTAAAAAAAAACAAAAAACACATGCAAAAATGATTGTATTCTTTTTTACCATATTTGCAGATTAGAAACATTTAGATCTTCTTGGGGATATAATTACTATCAAAGGAAAAGAAAAAAAAAGAGAGAATAATGTAAACATCTGAGATGTCAGTTGTTCCTCTTTTTGTCTTTGTGTGTATCTCTGTCAGACCTTTGTTAGGGTTTTGTAGTAACAATAGCGTTGTTACTTTAGGCTGATTTTTTTTTAAACAGTGCAACATTAGTGACTTTGAAATGTTATTTTTATGCAGTATTTATATAGCGCCATCTTATTACGCAGTGCTTTAAAAAGACCATAGTCATGTCACTAACAATCTAATGTCCCTACCATAGGTAAATGTCTTTGATACAATCTAACATTAATTTTAGGGGGAAAGCCCATTAACCTAACTGTATGTTTTTGGAATGTGGGAGGAAACCCACATAACACTAGAAAAACCTGCAAACTCCATGCAGATAGTGTTCTGGCTGGGATTCGAACTTGGGACCTAGCACTGCAAAGGCCAGAGAGCTAACCACTGAGTCACCAGCTGCCCTTTTGGCATACTTCTGTAGTGATATGTAAAGTGCAGTAAGCTGTGACAATTAATCAGAAATAGTCTCAGGAAAAGGAGAAAAGAGCAATGTCTTATTAAATTGTATAGTTCATTACTGATCTTTGTGCTACCTCCATGCATCCCTATGTTGTAAAACTGAGATCTGCAAAAAACTACGCATTATTCCAATTCTTTCTAAGGTGTTTTTTACACCCTGTATTATATTTGACAAGTGTTTTAATAGTAAATTATACATTTACATATATTACCAGAATCTAAAAAACAAAACAATAAAAAACATATCCATGTCTTTCGCAGTACATTTAAACCAAAAATAGTTTTGTATATTGTTCTTCATAAGGTGCAAGTACATGCTTGCATCCTTACTGTGTAAACCTCCTAAAAAAAGCTGCTGGAACCTTTGGAATATCTTATATACTAACTATATTAACTTTATATATTTTATGGACTTACCCTCATTACCTATTCCACAATGTAGTACTATTGTGCTACAATGTAGATTTAAACCTTATACCAAACTTATACCAAACTTAAACCAAATACCAACTTCATTAAAGTTAGCATTTTCAAAGGATATTCGGGGGCTCTAGTAGCTTTTTGAACAAGCTTACAATAGTTGTGTAGGTGCACCTTTGGTGAATTATATAAAGAATATATTTATGTTAGGATTTTGGTGTACGTTAAATGTACTGATACTTACATAATGAAGACTTTATGTGCATTGCCAACACAGTTCTTTATATATTTATACATTTATTTATTTTATATTTTCACAGCAATCAATTTTCATTCTCTCTCATCTGTAAACGAATTTGCTTAAATGATTCTTGTAGTACTTAGCATACAACAGCAGCTGTTGGCTTCTTGCTCCTTTTAAATAGGTAAAAGAGGTAGAAAGGGAGGCAAACTATTGTTTGGCTAGGGTTCAAATAAAAGGAGTCACCACACTCTATTTAACAAATAAAATGATCAGAATGAATCCAGCTACATAGTTTTGATCCTACCCATTTTACTCCAAGCATATGGCTTGTTCATAAAGATACAGGAACTAAGAAGCGGTTACATTTACCACTAATAAAACAATTAAATTCCATGTCTTAAGTAGAAAAAAATCTAATATGATCATATTTCTAGCAGTATTAATTCATGAGTATCCCTGACTACTGATTGGACAATGCAGGTACAGAAGGACACTGATGAAGGCATTATTTGCTTGTTTTCTGTTCCTGTTAACCTGTGGAATATGAACATGAGGTCACTGCTGCAGGGCCAATCTTACTCCTAGGTTGAGTTCTGATAGGTAGGGAATACATAAGATTAATAACAAGACAAAGTAGGGTATGTTACATATTTACAATAAATAACATATACTGAATATTCTTCTGTATAAATGTCAGGAATCCAGCTGTAGTACAACTACAAAGAAAAAAAAAAATTAAAAAAACACACATCTCAAAAAAAACAGACATAACAGATGCAATGGATTCCTAAATACTTTGTGCAGAGCTAAAAAAATAAAAATCTGTTTTCCTGCAGCAACATAAGCCTACGGTATGTCTTGACACTGGGAACAATAGAGCAAGCATACATAAGCTGCAGCTCAAATCATGTCAAATCAACACATTACAGAAGGCAGAGTGCCAAAAACCGTTTGGCCTAAAAAGAGCAAAAGCATTAAATGCATTAATATGTCGTTTGCCTAGGAAGCAAATGAAGTGTAATGTATTATTTTGCTGTAGTGTCTGTACCAGCTGTATACTGTCTGTGTCTTTGCTTATTTTGCAAAGCTTTTGTAAGTGCAACCTTTACAGGGAAAGCTGAAATTGATGCTGGAAATTAAATTATGGATCGCTCAGAAGCCTGATGTCATTCAGCTAAAAATAATAGGGTGGTGTGGTTGTACAAATCATAGATTGCGTATTTGTTGACATCTGATATTTTTATTACTTACCTTTTACTAAAAGCTCCACAGGACACACATTCCATTAATCAAATCAAATATATTTTATTTTGGAGCCTTAGACATGTGTATGTAATGATATTGAAATTTTAGTGTTTGTGGGGATGAGCGAGCCCAATAATATGAAGGGATTTGTTCTGTTGGCTGTTCTGTACTCTGGCAGTAAGGGCCATAGGGCAGAAATCAATGTGGGGCAACCAGTAACGCCCCACCAAACCCAAATCCAGTTACTACTAGTTTGGGGGCCTGTCCATTAATAATTTTAAAATAATATATGTATTCATTTTTTGTGGGTTTAACTGGCAGCTTTTCATACACTTTTATCAATGGTCATTATGCTCATTCGTGGGACGTCCAGAACAGGACCAGGTCTATTATACTGAATGTAGTACAAACCCCTGCACTCAATTAATGAACCTGCAGCCATAATTTAACATGACAAAGTACAGCTTATAAATATCCTTTAATTTAATGATCTTGGACATTTCTGGCCATTACAATTTAAAGCATTTAAGGTTAGCAGGAAGGAAAGATGGCATGGCTGCAAGGATTCCTGCCTTCTAATACATGCTCTGCACATCGTAAGGGGTTTCCACCCCCTTCCACTGCATACTGGCTGACCCTCATTCCATCCTAGCTGAATACCCTCCACCCGCTGTTTTAGCTTTATTTTAACCAACTTCCCCCTCTAACCTCTCCATCATGACTGTTTGCCTCTGACCTGGCTGACCCCTTTCAATCCTAGTTGTTACCCTCTCTCCTGACTACTACCCTCCACCACTCTGATTTGATTGGAACCTCTGCCCTGACGGACCCACTTCTTCATCCTGGCTGGTCCCCTAATATTATTAGGATAATACCAATTATCAGCAAATAATACCAATGACAGCTAAATATTAATGTTATACAAATAATAGAGTGACAGGCAGATATTACTAAGACAGGCAAATATCAATGACACTAAGACATCAAGAAGAGAAAAATTCAAAAAATGACAGATAATCAAGTGACAGCCAGGAATCTCAATGACAGGCAGGAATCCCAATGACAGGCAAATTTAAATGGAATTAGGCTTGTATGCTCCAGTTATGGCACAATTACTTGTGTGTAGCTTCCCTGCAGTGATGACAGGTCCAGGATTTTTGGAAAGCACCATCTCCACCACCTGCTCCACGGTGGATTTACTCTTTAACCATTGGATGGCCACTGATGGTGTAGCACACATGGGAATTATATTGTCCTGGATGGCTGGCTCTGTGTATGGCACCACCACACACAAAGCCCAGCTCTACATTACATGGTGCATGTGCAGTTCAATGTAAACAAACAGCCACCAGAAGCCAGGATTTTTTTTTTTACAAAAGAGACATTACATACGCAACTTGTTTAAAAAAAATGTTATAAATTGCTTAGCATGTTTTCCATTTTTGTATTGCTTGCTAATATTAAGCGTGTATTGGTAATATCTGCCTGTCTGTCATTATTATTGGCATGCTGTTGGCAAATATCTGGAATGCTGCAACACTACTGGGGGTACTGGAGTTTTGGCACACCATATTTAGCACATTTAGTCCTGTCCACTTTTGACCACACCTAACACCTCACAAATCCACAAAGGACAATTGTTCTTTGCCCTACAAACCAGACTGGTCCTCTCCTGTAGTGTCAACATATATTCGTTTTTAAACATAGCTGTAATGAACTGTACTATAATAATATGATCCTTATCAGTAGTATATAAGTATACAGCATGTTTCCAGATAAACCTGTATGAACATATGAATACCAATACTTGGTATACAGAAGCTTTTCTCAGTCATGGCAGGCTACAATGTTCGGGAATATAGAAAATCTTGGGTCTCAAATGTGTATTACTACTTTGCAGAGGTGTGGCAAAGGGGGAGATGGTCTTTTCAAGTCTATGGAGGTACAAAACCAGTTTAAAGCTGGTAAAGATGCCCAGCATACAACATGGTTAACAAGGAAATCATAGGTACATGGTTAAAAAAACATATCCAAAAAGAATTGAGGGTTTAAAAGAAAAATATCAGATTCTTTGAAATTTTACTCTGAATTTTATCTGCCCTACAACATCTCTGTGGTGGATTATGGGGGGGAGGGGATTATTAGTGTTGGTAAGGAGATCTGTATTATTTTTGATCATAAAGAGACCACTGCTTTTTCAAGCTATTCTTCTTTGGGTGACTCTGCTACAATAGCCAACATGTTTTTTTCTCAATACACCTCCACAAAAACTATATCCAACCACCCCACTATGTGATTCATAGGCTTGACTTCCTATTGCTTTGAGGATGACCTCCAAATCAAGAAAAGGTTTATCATTCCTCTCAGCTGTGCTGCACCCTCTTGAATTCTTTATTCCTATCGAAATTTAGGTCTTCCACTCCCAGAGCTTAGTTAGTAGACAGAATGATTTGTCACCAAACAATTGTTATAAATCATAGTTGGATCTCCTGTAAATGCTCTATCATCATTTTGGAGGACTGTCTGTGAGTTATCTAAGCTAATTCATCTTGTTTTAAAAGTGCTCATGTCTTAACAACATATATTAGTTATCATCTAATCAAAATCCTACAGAAAAGAGCCTTGGACATTTTTAAAGGCCAGACTTCATATAGTTCACAAGAATAGGATAGCTACTTTTTGCCAAAGCCAGCATTTGGTTCTATGATTCTACAGTTTCCATTCTTACAACAGACTCCAAATACTTGAAACTATTGATTCATTGACATTTCTGTTCAGTAAAGTATATTAGGATCTATTTAACTATAGATTTAGACTTTTGACAGCCTTTTCAAAGCAGATGAAAGCTTGGTTTTAAGTGTGGTATATTAGGTCTGTATACTCACCCTAGTCAGCAATTGCACCTTTTAATACAATAAAGCATTTTGGCCATTGTGAGTTTACTATTCTTAATAAACTCTTGTATATCAATGTAATAATCTTCCTAGTATATGTTGTCATTGGAAACCAAGCAGCATTAGGAACTGAAAAAAGGAATTTGCACTTCCTTCCAATGGCAACCTTTTTATCTTAACATTTTGATTATTTTATTGTATGTGGTAATTCATATAACTGATTTCTAAACAGCTCAACAAAACTGTATAATGTTCATGTATATAATCACAAAATGTAAGACTTTATTATAAACATTTTTATATTTCTTTATTCTAATTCTGTTTTTGTATTTATATCAAATAGGCCAAAAGAAAATTGTTTTCTATAAAATATCAGGTTGGAGTAATAATACCAGGTTTTCTGTTGTTTACACCATAATCTGTAGTTCTAAGTATAACTGTGTGTTGGCTTTTCAGTGCAGAATCCAAATTTGGCAAATGTCTATGGTATGTTCTAACAGGTGAAAGAAAAATACATATATGTTAAGGATCCATATTAAAATAATCATGCACAATTCAGAGCACATTAAAGTAATAAAGTAGTTCTTTGTTAACTCCTAAATAAAGTCTGTATATATCTAAAGCCTATATACTATAGTATATCAGCCTTTTCCAACCTTTTTACTCTTAAAGTAATGCAATATATAGTAATCCTAAAATAAATGTAAAGCCTCAAGGCCTAAAGTCCTTTAATTAGAAGCTAGGGGAGGCTGAAGTACCACCTTTATAGAAAACCAAACACATCATTCTCATGTAGTGGTGTTTTTGAAGCTAGAAGATTTTTGAAGCTAAGAGTCATGACAGGTGCAAAGGGGGATAGCAAAGTTGTCTTACCTCTGCCGGCCAGCCAACCCGAACATCCCGTTAACCATTCCCCTTCAAGAAATGCACATAGACCTGTTTCTTGGATATAACTGGCCATAGCAGCCTTTTATTAACAAAATATAAAAACATTAATAGCTTTATTTTTTATAAAAATGCACAACAGCAAAGAACACCATATAACAAATACATTCCTGTTTTAAACATGTTTTTCTTGACGGTCCATGACAGTACCACTACATTCCTAAATGTCACCTGGATATTCCTGCACACAAAAAATAGGCCCCCCGCCGTTAACACACCGGCTCAGGGACAACCCGCAGGTATCCCTCCGAACCCACCGGGCCTCATTACCACCCAGTGTTCCAAACAACCCCACTATCATGGACCACCAAAAAACCACCTCGCTGCCATGACAAAAAAAAAAAAAAATCCCCTACCCAAAGCCTACTATAGGGAGGGTGGGTGGGCAATTTTCCCCTCTGCTATTTCAAATTTCTGACCTATGCCCTCCCCCCTCCACTCTATATATACCACTGTCCTTTGACCCCACCTCTCCTTCACTCCACCCATCACACCATATCTCTTAACCAATCCCCATCCTTAACCCATTCCCTCCTGACATCTTTTTCCCCCCCTCTCACTGTCATGAGGCCCTCCGCCTATTTTTTTTTTTTTTTTTTTTAGCTCTGGGCCATCTGACTTGGGAGACCTTCTGAGGCTGTATGCCATGGAGTTAGCCATGTAAATATATTTTTTTGTATAAGAATGCATCATTTTTACCATTTTCAGTAAGCAATGTAGTATACTGATTTGTGTGCTTTATGTAAGTGAAAAGTTGTTTATGTACTTTATGTAAGTGAAAAGTGAGTAGCTCATACTTTCTACTAGAAATCCCTGTTTACCCTGCAAAGATTGTACAATGAAAGTACCTTGTATTAAAGGTTTTTATATGTTCAAAGATATTATGTTAAAAAAGCGTTTTAATAAAAAATGGGCCTTTATGACTAATCTAGATACTTTATAGATTTAATCTATAAAATATTGAATCTGACATTCACCAAAACTTCTCTGATGGGGAATCTTCCAGGTCCATGTGCTTCTAATGGCAGTTATTGGTTTTCTACCATAGAATGTCATATGGACTGCTTTATTAATAGATCCCCAGATGGCGTAGGAGAAGATCAAAATCTCATGCCACACAAATTGGAATATTCCATTTTGGACCATGAAATTCAGAAGAAATGTTCTTGGTAAGCTGTTCTGTTTTCCTTTTTCTATCTTGGCTGTGAAACTTGGAATCAAGACGAAAAAAATCACCAAATATAAAACAGTAAATATTCCTGTAATAAAAATGCAGCAGAAGAATTGTATCCATCTTGGATTATTATCTTTCCACACACTAGTATTTATGCCTGCTGGTAACAGTACATACAGAGCCTCTTTGGCAGGTAAGATTGGCAAGCACAAGTTTTGGCATGAGTTCCAGTATTCCATATTTAGAGAGACTGCTGATTATACCTACGCAGCCATCTGCCTCATACCGGACTGTAAATTATGGGTAGTACTTTCAGAAACAAGCTTATTAAATGAGTCATATTATCCTAATTGCATGGTCCGTCCAAAAGTAGAGTGTGGTTAAATCTCACTCGCCACCTAGAAATAGATCATATGTTCTCTTTCACACACCAGAAAATTCTCTTTTTTCATTGCTAACCATGATGTGTTGTGTGTGTGTATATAAATGCAGTGTGTAGAGAATTTTCTGCTGTGTGAAAGAGAACATCACCATATTTATATATATATATATATATATATATATATATATATATATATATATATATATAAATATATATATATATATATATAAAATATTGTGATGTTTAGGGGAACATATAAACACATGGAACACATTCAGTGCATCACATAGGACACAGCTTCCTCCAATGTACAGAAAAGGAACTTTGCATTTCTTCAGCAGTAATAATACCAAAACATAGGCAGCAAAACAAAATCCTAACTGGAAAAAGTCACTCACAATATTTAGTCCCAAACGCAGGGTTGGTAGCCCCCTCTATAGGGATGTAATCCATTGTGGCCCCGGTGTCTGTGCTCCAAACTCTGCTGGCTGGTCATCACATCTAATCCCTCACATTGAATCAGGCCTACCCTCAGGCCTAAACTCCCCTAGTCAAACCTGGCCTTGGCCTTCCTTTTAATACTATGAACCAGGTGTTTCCTAGCCATCTCCAAATTCTGGCCTGCGGAAGGGATGAAGTCTTTGGTCCACCTTTTCCTTTCACAGAATTCCGGGCCTGGAAAGAACCACATATCTGCAGTACCACAATTACCCACAGCCTCAACCAGGCCATTTACCTATTCCCCGGGTAAAATAACAGAATATGCTGCCAAAAGCTCACTACATTTAGTCTCACAAACCCAATGATTCTAAATATATCAAACATAATTTTCATGCCTGTGCCAGAGGAGGATAACAAGTGGGAAATGTTTTTCTGGGCTAAAACAAGCGGACAAGATTACAACTGTAAAACCAACTCAGCCAATAAAAAACATAATTATCTATATAATATAAACTAGGAAATACACAGCCACAACTGCCATCAGAATTTAATTTTAAATGAAAGGATATTGAAACACAAGTACAAACACGTAACATACTGTAGCTAACTAACTGTTAGATGTAGTAGCTGCATTAGTTTTCTTTTTGCCACACTAATTATATTACCAAGTACTGAAAAATACCTACTGACTAAATAAACTGATATCTTAAACAGTGGTAATAGCTGTATCAAATAACTTTTGTGAACTTCTAACAACTTCTCTCCATGTAATGAAGGTGAAGAGAAAGAGGTATGTGTCATCCAAATCAAGGCAGTAGACTACACTGACAACACTAAGTAAACATTGTCACGTTAGAACAAGAAATGTGTTACGCTCAGGATCAAAAGGTAATAAAAGAAAAAACATATGAAAAAAGTTAATTTACAAATACCATATTTAAAAGCTGCAATGTTTTATATTTTGTTTCTGTTTTAAACTCACTCGAAGAAGCATCTTTTGAATCCATAGAGCTTCTTCTTTATTATATATAAATTTTATACACTTGCCTGATGGTTCTTTATTGATTTTGTTGTACTGATAGACTAGTAGCCCACTCCTAGTTATTGAATCTAATTGTGATTCCTGTTACTTTTTTTATGAGTATATCAAACATGAAATTGTCAACAGATCCGCTCATGCTAAGGTTACTTTGCACTTTTTGGAGGTATGAAACTTTAATATTTATTACACTAAAAATATATTTTTGTTATTATTCTTGCACACTTTGTTCTGTTATTGGTATACACGCCTAATCCAGGGTACAGTATACTTCATTTTCTTTCACATGATTTATGCTTTTTTAATGGTTCATTGCTATACGGATGAGGTGTTGGGGTTTGTTCAGAGCTGCTTCTAAGGAAAAGTTGTAAATGTCTTGGTAGGGCAGAGTTCGGTGTTAGGAGTGTTTTAGCGTAGTGTGTATATTGTTACTTTCTAAAGTGAAGCTAGCTACACTGTGCACACTGTTTCTCTGTGCCAGAAGCCTTGTGCCAAAAACTACAGGCGCCAGGCTGCCATCATTTGCAATAAATGTATCCAAATAAAATATGTAGTTTTATTAATATTTTCCCTAAATTCATTGCTATGACCTGCCAACTGCCTTTTCACTAACCAGTTAGAGTGCCTTAGAGGTCAACCGGGGCCTTTGACTTTTGAATAACTGGTAAGGCTGGCATGGATTTTATTCCTATTGAAGTTTCAACTAAAATTTCATATTATACTTTACAATCTTTATTATATATTATAAATTTTACAAATATTTTGTACATTTTAAACTTTATTGTAGTGCCAATTTAAAGTTTTATTGAAATTATGTTTTCTTTTTGCAACATTATCGATTGTGTTTTGATTGTTTGATTTTGGGATGTGGTCTTATACTCTGACAACTAGTAGGATGGGTGATACTTCACTTTCCCAGAAACAGTATGTGAGAGCCACCCTCTATATATACTCAACATTGACCAACAGTTTGTGTAATTTTGACAAGAAGAAGGTAGTAAGTGAAATTAAGTCTTGAAGTCAGAGGAAGGTTGTGACTCTTCAATGATAGGCAACCCAAAACTGAATACACTGCATTTAAATAAAGGTTAATATTTAAAGGAAGATTGAAGAATTAAAAAAACAAAAAAAAACAAAACTAACCTTGTAGTTGAATTCATTTATTTTCCTGATTTTATTGCTACAAAATCACTAACACGTAAATATGGCCATGGGCATTCATATGGCTTGCTGTTTCTAATATTATTCTACAACCTCTTGTAATGAATGTTCTGGGAACTGTAATGGTGGCCACACGCACAGCAAACCTCAGGTAATTTCAACCTGTGTTTAATCTTAAAACAATTAAATTGATCAAGGAAACATACTGCCATTACTTCAGTTCATTTTGTGGTTGGAAATGTTTTAAATAACTTGAAAGTTGCATATGGTAATTATAAGGGCATGTGTGTTACATGTGTTGCATTAGAACATGATAAGGAGGGTCACATGCGGCAGGATGCTCAATCAAAAAAAGTATGAAAGCTGCAGATAACTACATGCTGATGTGTAATTCATCATATATCAAATGTTTGTGGTGCCCAACCTTCACCTGAGCAACTTTCAGTTCCAACAGCCAGTAGTAGGAGCATAGATTAGTAGAGAAGCTGTAATGTCAGTGATCACTAGAAGTCTAAGGTAGAATATCCCCAGCCTCTAACAGTAGCCTGCAGCATATCTTCAACCTTCATTTACAGCTGTAACATGTCACTAGTCTCCGATCATCCCAAGCAGTGTGCCAACAGTCTTTAAAGAAATTTAAATCTACATTTAATTAATTTTGTCTGTGACCCCTTGGGAAGTTAGGGACCACAATGGCCCATTATATCTTGTAAGTTGACCCCCACTGTCCTAATGCCCTTAATAAACTATTACCACATATTTTATATTTGCGTTTTATGTACAAAGTTTGAAATCAACATTGTATAATTTAAATTAAATTTGAAGCTGATCCCAGAGCACATATTACCCTACCTCCCATTTTTTTTTTAACAGATCACTGTCATGAAAAAATGTCCTGGTACTTTAAATGTCCATTTTACTCACCTAAAGCTGCACTTATATGATGCTTCGATTGTTCATCTTTCTTTGTTAACAGATGCACAGGTCATTTTTTGGATGTCCACATCACCACCTTAATGATGCATATTGGTTTTCAAGCAGTGATGTCCTCTCAGTATACAAAAGAGAATGCATCAGCAATGATGTCAGTTCAAAAGGACTTTAAAGGATAGGATGGCATGGGCATTTTTGAATTTCTGTATTGGACGTACCTTTACTCATAAATGGTGCTGGAAAAGGACCAGGACAGCTGATTTGGGGCAGGTTTAGATCTGCCCCTGGATTAAGCGATCCTGCATGGCTCCCTACAGCTGGCACCTTGCCGGACACTGGTTACTTGGACCATAGCGCTGGTTCTTAAGGAACCAGATTCTGTTTACTGCCATATCCATTCATATGGTATTGAGGTCACGGGGAGAAGTTACTTGTTCACTGGCATGAGGAAGCAGTAACTGCACAGCAACCTCATGGCCAGTCTAAGCCTTGGGGGAGGATATCTTGCGTTTTGCAAGTAAATGGGAAAAAACATTAAGGATGGCTTAGATGGCGAAGGACGTAAATATTTGCCTGGAGATGGGCTTTAAAACTAAAACAGTTACCTCAACCATAATTATAAATATCTCTAAAAGTATATTAAAATTACTATCAAATTAAATCAAAGTAAGACTCCTATAAGCCCTGTAATTAGTATTACATAAATACAACCCATACTTTCACAGCAAGACACATATTTATAGAATAAATGTTTACTAAGCACACATTTTTATTTAAAAAGCTAGTAAAAAAAATCATTGAAATCTGAAATTAATCTCTTTGGATATTGACTTCTATATTTTCCCATGGAACTGTTCTGATTAAAATTCGCTGTTTAGGAAAACCTCTTCTTTGCAGGAGAATCCACAACTGTATTTAATTACAAAGGCATTTTGTCAGATTATTCTTTAATCTTTGGTGCCAGTTAATGAAAACATACAAAAATCAGAACAACAGATAGCAGGACCATCGTCCACATATGAGCAGTTTATATATGTTTAATCTTTGTGGGAGGCAAACACAAACTAGACAGTTAAATAGTTTAATAGGGAACAGATGTGACCAGTTAGGAATCTTAATTTTGGTACACAACAAACTGGAGGTATCCTGGAACATAGAAAAATTGGAAAGGATGGACAATCTACACATGTTAAATATAGTTTAGGTAAACAAATGTTCACTTCCACGGGGCCCAGTCCAGTTTTTTTTAATATAATATATACCTATACTATACCTATCTTCCATCCACTGCACCTAGGGGAGGATGGCATCACCACTACAGCCCTGTAGAATGCAGAGCAGGTAAAATCTCATGGGAAGATGCCCTTGCCATAGACTGTAGCGTCTCCCCACTCGATTTTGCCTGCTCTGCATTTTACAGTATGTGTGATGTCACCAGTAAGCCAGTGACATCATGTCCAGCCCTGCAGAAGATTGGGGTAAGATAGGTATAATGACTTTATTCTTCAGGTTCTTTTTATACCTACATGATTTTAGTGGAAGGTCCACTTTAACCTCCTGGGCATTTACCCCGAGCCTGGTTCGGGATGAGAAAACTTGCTACAATCGTTTACCCCGGATTACAACTGAAAAATAACACTTACCCTGTCCCCGCAGCTCCTCCGGAGACGTCCGTCCTCTTCTCCCAGCGTGTGGAGATTGTCACTGCACACGTTGTCCTCTTCACTGTGCAGTGAAGATCTCCGGCGTTTCCTGGTGACGTCGGTGCATGTGTCAGTGCGGGCGGGAGGTGGGGCGGGAAATTCAAATAACCTTGTATTGAACTCAATACAAAGAGCTGTATTGATTCCAATACAAAGAAATCTTTATAAAAAATATATATAAAAGCATTATTTAAGCTAATGTACAGTTACATTACATTATACACTATTTTTGTTTTGTTTTTTTTAAGATATTTTTTTTTATGTTTTATAAAGTTTTTTTTTTAAAGTTTATTATTAAATTTATTAAATTTTGGACATATTTCGATGAGTTATGCCTAAGAATTATAGGCTACAATCTAAAATAAATTTCCATGCAAAAAATGTAATGCTTTTTGCATGGAAGTAAGGAAAGAATTAGAACTCCCGGTGTTCACGTACACGTCCCTCGGCGATTCCTGATGATGTCAGTGCATACGCCTGTCAATTGCATTTTCAGTATTTTTTATTTATTTATGCATTCTTGTTTAAGCTGATTTTTGTGTTCTTTTTATTTAATTGTATTATTAAAGTTAATTTTTTTTTTACATGATTGTTTGTTTCAAAATTTGGTATATTCAGGATATCTACTAGACCCTTGTTCGGACATATTTCTGTAAGTTACAGGTCTACAATTAAAAAAAAAAAAATTCATGAAAAACAGTGTACTGCTTTTGGTACAGAAATCCAGACATCAGTGAAATGCCCAGGTGGTTAAGCTTCAAGGTTTTGCCCTTGTTGCTAAACATATTTGTTGTGTTTCTACTTGCAGAACTGGTGGAGAAATGGTAGACAAATAATACCCATGACAGAAGTAATATATAAAAGTAATAACTAATTGAAACTAAATATATAATAATATAATAATAATAATAGGAATATTTACATTATATAAATATAATAAAACATATAATATTAAAAAGCATATTTATAGTGCATATATTAAAGATATATTATTAACATGGGATAGGGCCACCCTTTATTTTCTAGTCAAATTCAGTTCTTACTACCAGGTTCAAAAGTTTACAATTTTGTGCCAGTATGCAAAAAGAAAAAAGGGCAAAAAATGACAAAGTAACTTCTAGTAACTCATATCTAACCACTGTTACATAATACCTACCACAACTGTTGAAGGTCAACTATCATGTAAAACAGTTGGAAGACAAATGTGTGGTTTTCTGTACACATAAACTTCCTTGCAGGATACAAATATGTTATCCTGATCTGGACAGTTTATATTTCTGTTTGCACCTTCTGTTCAGGCTGTGATTGGTCTCTTTGGTGCTCCAATGGGCATTGTGTCCTTTTAAGCGCAAAGTTCTAATTGGCACACCCTTGTATCCACATTCATATAGCAATTGAAAGGAAATTGCAGCTTGTTCTTTTACGTTTTTATGCTTTTTTTGCTCCATCTCTGTATTTTGTCTCTTTGTAGGAAACTCTCCAAACACAAAGAAGTACCTAACAATGTGAAATGGTAAAAACATCAGACAAATCTTAATATGTAAATCACAATATGTACAATTAAATAAACTTGATTTTCCTATTTATTCATTGTACCATACACCTCTCTCTTTATAAAAGTTTTGATTAGTAGAAAAGTGACACAGAGCCAGAATTACAGTAGTAACTTTCTTTTTCATGACCTTAACACATTCATTTGTTATGGTAACCTACAAGGATAAAACAGAAAATGTACATAAAAATTCCATCCCATGTACAATGTTAGTGCCAGACAGGAACTAACAGCAGTTCTGGCATATAAACTACATTTGCCCAGGCCCATTTTTGTTCCAAGCTTTAAAAAACTTTCAAGCTCAAAATACATATGTTCTAAATATTATTATGGGGGGAGGTGGTTTAGAAAAAACCCTATTATAGTGCATCATATGGTCAGATAGGTATATGTTTTAGCACAGTGTTAATGTGGCCATTAGGGGTAATGTAACTAAAATCTTCGATTTTGATTCTGTAGTCATTCCTATTATTAAAATACAATTTATGTGAGCTCTGTTAATAGAATATTAATATTAATATAAAATTATATATTAATATAAATGGATACTAAGATTAACTCTTACTAAGCAATTACTGTAAATAGTTTCTTTACTTGCAAAGAACATGTGAAAAATATTGGGTAGGAGCAAAGCATACAGGTTTTGTGTGTAAAATTGAATAAAGGACTTTATTGAAAATCAATTGAATTTAATAGTAATCCTATTTTGCTCTCTTTTTTCTTCACAGACAGATTAAGGCAGAACGTAGCCCCAGGCAAGGTAGCGGATTTACCGCCCATCTATTCAAGTGACATTAATGAGAAGAGAGAAGATGCCCCATTTGCATTGTCTGTACTGGTATGGCCCCATCAAACACAACCTGCGTGCAAGTTCATACTCCCATGTAAAGTGATAGACAGGTACACTGCTTTGACCAATTGTTATATCCCCCCGATAAAAAAGTTGTAGCTGGGCCCCTGGATTAGGCTCTGGTTTCTCTACCAGCTATTTCTTTTTTTAACAAAGGGACGAATAATTTGCAAGGAAGTGGTGATTTGCTTTACTAGCAAACTACATTTAATTAAAGAGGAACTAGCTTGGTCTATAGAACATAAAATAAAAGTACTCACCATGTCTATTCAGCTTCCTGATCACATTAAGATGCTTAAACAAGGTATCTGTGCCAACTTTATAGAAATAATATGGTAGTCTTGTTCTTTTGCTTTCGTTCTGGTGCCAACAAGGATTCTAGCAGGTAGCCTAGAATGAAGAAAGGGGTGCTTTACTGCCACCCTTACTTTCTGGCAATTAGAAAATCTTGTGCAAGCATGGAGGTAATGTCTACTATTGCTAATATGTTGCCATAGTATTGATGGAGCTGGGCATGAGTCCTTATATTGGCATGCTTGCTACTAGGGTAACCACCGCACACCCTCATATCTGTCCCAGCAACTCCTGGGTTCCACATAATAATATGTAGGTAATGCAAGTCCAGGACTATAGAAGGGTGGTGCTTTGGACTGTATACCATTGTATACTGGGCTATCTCTGTGTTATTTGCACTAGGAAGAAAGGAGAGGGGTCACACATTTTTTTTAATGGTGGTAAGAAAGCATTTTTTAAGAATTGTAAAATTTTAATCTGGAAATAAATAAGCAAATCTCTAGATTGCTGCCCTTTTCTTAACCAGTGGTCACCTGGCAGTATCTAGTAAGGAAAGGGGCCTTTTAGGAAAGTACTGTACTGCTATTTTAGGAACTATGCTATGAAGAAAGTATATTACTTTTTATATCAGGGAAGAGATGTCACTTGAGTGTCCAAAGGGGTATGGGATTATCCTTTGAAGGACATGCACTGCTAAATAATTAGTGGGCTGGTCATTTTTTACTATATGACTAATACCACTAGAATCCGTCTATCAAAGATTGAATCAATGGACAGATCCAACTGAATAACATATTGTGAGCTTCCTGCATCAGATTAGCCAAAACTCAGACTAAGCATACTAAATGTTCCTTCTGACTTTAGCTCATGTACAATACAACAGCCAGGTCACCTGAACTTAATGGCCTTGGCTTTCACATTATTGCTTTTTTGTGCACAGGAACACCTTGTTTTCCTATTTATGATATAAACAAAGAAGGTAAATATATTCATAGTTGCATAATTATAGTGTGGAGACGGTATATTTAAACTGGATACATTTAACAAAGAAGTGGCAAAATATAATTGGCACAATTATAGGTCTCTCATAACATCAATGTTTCCAGTGTCGCTGTCTTTTCTATCCTTAGCAGTGCCATTGCCTGACTTTATGATGTCAAGGTCTGATATAAATACCTTGGAAAATATGAACATTGTGTTGCAACTGTGGTGATTTGTTGTCACTGGCATGAATACTTTTAATACCTAGAAAGTGGACAAATTTTTGGAGTTTGGGAAATTCTGTAAATCTTTTGGACCCTAAAGAAACCCGTAACTGATATGTACATGTGTTGTGTGTGGGCTAAAACAGGCCTAAGGCAGACCTTGAACCTTTTTGTGGTGTATTTAGTTTTAATATACATGTACCTCTTTTGTTGTCATGTCTTCAAAGGGATTGACTTACACCTCAAGTAAATCCCACAATGTCTTCTGCTGCATGTCAGGTCTTCCTTTACTACCTTCATTTGCTAACATAAGTGTGTCACTGGGAACTAGTTAACACAACCTGCTTTGTTTTTTGTTTTTTTAAGCCTGATTTTTAATAAATGGGAGAGGTAAACTTGAATATTTTGGTAATTCAGTTGAAAGGTTTAGTATTCTAAAGCCAAATTAAGATTAATTTGGGATCAGGCTAGGAAGAGGAAAAGAAAGGGGATGGTGTCTACAATGGAACGGGGACAGGTGAGTGCATATAAAATCTAGGATCAGGCAGGTAAGATAATTTTATTGCAGAAGGGACATCACTTGTCCAGTCACAGTTTGATGCTGAGATGAAGCTCCTACTTGCAGCATATCCAGTTTGATAATACTACTTACAATCTTTCTCGCATGAGTATGTGGTAGGTAGGTATCCTTGGTGGAGACTAATAAATGTACCTTAGTCCCTATTCCATTTTTTTTTACTAAACTAAATGATGATCTCATGTCTATCGTGGCAGACAGAGCAGAGAAACAGCAGCCTAAAATTCTGCCTTAATCCCTATTGCTCTCCCCTGAGGTAGGTGGTCTTTGCAATGTTTGACCACAAGGTTCTCCTCCTTCATTCTATATTACTTGCCAGGCTGACAAAGCAGGCCAGTTTATGAGGTGCTGGGGGGAATTTCTGCAAGTGCTAAGATTGTGGTTGCACATAGCTCTAATATCTACAAGCACACTAATTCTTCCGTTAAAATGATCTATTGCTTTATGTTTTACTGTGTAAAGTATTTCTTTTGTTGTGTGTTTTTTGTTTTGTAGCTTAGGGTGATATCAAACAAGCAAATCTTTGTAGCTTTCTGTGAACTAAAGACATGAGTGATATTCTATCTCCATAGTGGATTTGCTGTTGTGATTTATACTCTGCAGATGTCATCTTCCACTGAGGCAAAGCTCACTACATTTCCTAGTTTCTCCTTGTGGCCAAGATTGATAAGAGGACTCTAAGCAGAACTTTTCATCTTTGCTCTTGTCACATTGACTGATGGTGATGATAACGGCAAGAATTAATTCATACTCTAAGACTGTCTCTGAACTGGAAATGGAACACAACAGATTTTTCTTGTGCATGAAAAACTGACACAATTTTGAATATTTTAAGACAGCAAAAGACACAATAAAAGCCCAGTTTAAATATTTTACACTAAAAGCCATTATCTACTGCAACCATGGACGTCACTATTTGTAAGTTTATTGGAAACTTGTCATATGGGGGAACGTACATTGTGAATTGTTCTACATTTCCAGCTGAGGTGTTGTAGGAAATCATTGAGCGTATTCATGTGGCCAGATAAAATACTACGAGCGGCAGCCAGAAATCTTACACTGGATGTAAAAGCCAATATAAAAATTTAGGCTTTTGTGGCTCACTTTGGGCCGTTCCCACTGGGTGATGCTATGTAAAAAGAGAGCTGAATAGAGTCCAATAGACATTGTTAGCAGGTATATTGGCAACAGATGGCTTAGACTAACATTTTTCAAATAACACCTTTTTCTCCAGAAGTTAAGTAAATGGTGGAATCACATTGTGATAAATTGAAGTGGAAATGCGAGTATGTAACCTATTTTACATACAAAGAGGTTTGAAATTCTATTTAATCAATCTTGTGATCTAGAGACTCTTGACTGCTTGACTGTATGCATATCACTGAAACATAAAACTGTTGTGAAAGCTTAGAATTCTATATCACATGATTACTATATATTTTAAAGCGACCTATCACCAGGATTTTTACTTAATGTAAAAGGGTAGACAACCTTCTGTGTTTTCTTCAATTGCAAAATATGCCAATCTCGCACATGCGCATCAAATTTTTTTTCCCCCATATACAGTTGGCTACGTCACCCAATCTTGAGCCTGCGCAATATAAAATCAGGTGATGTAGGCAGAAGCTAGAAGACAAGAAAGAAGATGGTGGCGCCCATCGCTTCCACCGTGGTCTTTGGAAGAAATGGTGAGGTTTTGTTTTTAAGTGCTATTGCACTTTTTTTGTGAAGTACACTAATTAAAATGTGTTCAATCCACACCTGTTTACCTTTACAAGTCTTCCATACTCACTTGATTCTGGCTGATGCAAATCTAAGCTGTGCAGCCTTCTTGGTACAATTCATCAAGTTCTCAAAATTTTCTCTGATGTGTCTGCACCCCAATCTTTCTTCATTTCTAAGGACAGCATTTGAGCCAGTTTTATTTTGAGTATGTTACCATATTGTTATTCTATTGCCACTATTTCCATAATTGTTAATGGTGTTTAATATAAAAATAGAGTAATACAATGTTCTCCCCAGCCCCTTTTAGCCGGGCGCACCACCCGGCACTTTTTAGTAACCACCCCGTTGTTTTTATGTGGCTACTGAGTTGGGTCATAATACAGGGGATGCCACCCGCCTACAATTTCTTCCCACCCGGCTCAAAAAAATTCCTGGGTTGAGCACTGTACCGGTAATAGCAATATAATAGGTTACATATTGGTTATTCTTGATATCCCCTTCTATAAAGTCTTAAAGCCTGATGATAATAAATCCACCCAATTAGATATGATCTTGGTCCAAACTTACTCCAACACTTAAAATATGACTTAATAATAAGCACTGAATAAATATCTAACACACAAAATGCAATACCTTATGGGCCATCGAACACTTTGTTGTTCATGTGCATTACATTAATTAACCTGCTGTGTGTCATGTACAAAAAGTCAAAAGTGGACCAAAAAATGGACCAGTTGTGTTTGTCAACAGGGGATCTCCTGACTAAGATATAACACATAAAGGGCAGACTGCAGAATTTGCAGATTTTACTGATCAACCACACTTTGCTAACATGTGCATTGGTTTGGAAGTGTTGTAATTGACAGGATACTACACATCATAAGTACATTTGAAAATCATATACCATAAGAAAGTTCCTTCTTATGTGGGAGTGAATATTAAAGCTTTAACACATGGATTGGGTAATTTAATATGTGTTACTGTAAAGATATATTGTGGGATTAATACTTGTACAGATGTCAGATAGACATCACTTGATTGTTGCTGGAAATGATCTTTCATGAGCATTTTCAGTGACAGATGAACAAGCACATCACCGTTCCGTATAATGGAGGGAGGAGGGACTGCTGTGCACACGTTGACAAGCCTAACTATTTGTCTCAGGCAACCATTAACTGGCCTGTGTACGTAGCTTAAGGCTCCGTACACACGTTCAATAATTGTCATTGGCAAGGATCTCTCATGATCCTTTCCAACGTCAAAAGATTGAATGATGCATGAACGAGTGCTGTACATACAGAGCTGTTCTGCTCTATGGAGAGGGGAGAACCATGGAGCGGCACCCCCTGCGCTCTCTGCCCTTCACTTCCAATATGATCATTTGACGTTCGTAGTTTGTGGATCCGCCATGAACAACGAGCGTTATAGTCATGCCAGATTCTCGTCCGATTTCGTCCGATTTAGTCCCTGAGGCGATTATTGGATGAGAATCATCTGATGTTTGTACGTAGCCTAAGACTGGATGTTTTTTTCTTTTTTCACAGTTTAGAAGATAAAGTTTGTAGTAAAAAAAAAAGAATTTACTTTCATTTTGTACTTTTTTGAACTTCAACACTTATGTAATATCCTTTTCTATTATTTTAAATGTTTTTGTTGCTATGTTGATGAATGTAAAACATAGTAGGTTGTGGCTATTAAGTAATTATTTATTAAAAATACTGCACTACTTAAATTCTTTACAAGTGCTCTTCACCTTTTTTTGCCTGAAACATTTGCTTAGACATGATAAATTAATAAATTACTACCTAAAAGACTTTAATTTTTCAGTATGCTATCATTTGTGATTTACATAGAAACATAGCATTCAACAGCTGGCATTCTATTAGTTTCTTGAAAGCGACATTTTATATTTATGGTTAGTATTATTTCTGAACAGACTGGGAAAACAGACTAATTCCAATAATGGGAAAACAATTGCCCCAGGAAAGAATTACAGAGCTTGATGTTCCATGTTACATCTGTTCTCTGCACTCTTCTCTATGAGTAAACAGAGGTGAATAATTTATTTTTTTACAGGCAAGCATAGTAATAACATTATTTTCCTTCACATTAGCTTCTGCGGAACATATTTCACAAATAAACCAATGAAGTATGTTGTAGAGGCAAGATCGGCTAGTAATGAACAGTACTAATGAGAATGACAATTTATTGCTGTGCCCCATGGGTCCTTGCATGGTAATATGGGAATGTTGTCATCTAGAAAATCCCATTATGGCCCCAGTTTGCTGAATGCACTCAGCGTGCTTTCTAAATGGCATCAGCCTCACCACAGTAGACAGACTTGGTTTGTCTATGTAAATAAATGTGAAAAGCAGGAGAACTGTCATTAGGAACATAAATCACTGTATTACAAACACAATGATTCTTTTATTTCTACTAATTTACTGTCAAATATAATTAAGTGGCTGCAGTGGTAGCGAGGTTTATTAGAATAATCATATTACTGGTGGTAGAAACTAAACAAGGGCTCTTTGCTATTTAGGAGCCCAATTATATAAAATGTTGTCTAGTACAGTGCTTGGATCCCCTTTCATAGACCTGGACACTGTTTGATTTCTCAGCTGGCAAGAACCAGTAGGCATTTATAATGATTCCCAATGCATTGCCCCTAATACATGGTTAACAAAATGTTGTTGCACAGGTGCCCATCTAATAAAATGTCAGCCACTGGTAGAAGATAATCAGTCATGGGAAATAGTATTTGATAAGAACTTTCCATATGGTGCTGAGAAAATCAGTGACATCTTGTCAATGGAACAAACAGGTAGAAGATATGTTCGACTGTCAAGGAGACTGTCAAGCAGAGACAAATATGTACATTTTTTATAAGGATATTGGTATTGCCATGTGTTGCTGTAAAGTATTCTCCTTATGAAATTACCATTTTAGGCAAAAATGACCCAAAACCTTAGTTTGCCATAGTTGTAATTATTTTTTCTTCTTTCCTCAAGCCTCTCCTTCAAGCCTTTTCTTTCCTCTGAAACGTTCCCAGGCAAATAGGGATTAGAGGGAGCCAATCCCTAGTTAGGGATGTTTGTCTGCCTCATCAAATCACTGAAGGTGCTGCTTTCTAGATAAAGAGAGGGATAGCCTTTGAGGTTGGGCCTCCCTAAAAGAGCAAGAAATAGACTTGATGTTTTTAGCTTTTTTCTACATAGTTACATAGTACGTCAGGTTGAAAAAAGACATCAAGTTCAACCACAAGGGAAATAAACATATCAAAGACTTAAAACCCTATGAACATAGTTGATCCAGAGAAAGACAAAACAAAAACCCCTGGTACAATTTGCTCCAACAGGGAAAAAAATTCTTCCTGATTCCATATGACAATCGGAAGATCCCTGGATCAACAGTCTCTGTTATCTTTAAAAACTTTTAATAATAAATCTATTTTAATAATTGGCGGAGAATAGGCTGTATTTCAATCTGGCTGAACTTTTACAAACAGAGTTGGCTAAGGTTACAGAGACTATGACCTCTGAGCTGCGACAAGATTTACAGAACTTGGGCACCAGAATTGATGTTTTTGAGAAAAAAAAGGATGAGACGGTGTCACGAGTTACCCAGAATTCCAAAGAAATCTCGGTTTTGCACAACCAGATTGAGGACCTGCAACTTAAACTTGATGACCCGTAGAAATAATTTTAGGATCAGAGGCCTCCCTGAATCAGTGAAAGATATTACAGCGGCTGTGAGGCAATTCCTAAACGATCTCTTACCAGATTTACCAGAGTCCCACTTTACAATTGATAGGGCACACAGGGCTCTTGTGGCGCCCAGGCAGGACGGTCCACCTAGGGATGTGATAGTCAAGCCTCACTACTTTACTTCTAAAGAAGCTCTTCTGAAGGTGACAAGGGGCCTGGATCATATTGAGATGGAAGGCCAACCGATACAAATTTTCTCCGACATAACGCCATTTACTATTCAACGAAGGAGGGAGCTTAAGCCCCTATTACAAGTTCTTATTGATCACAAGATTAAATATAGATGGGCATTTCCTTTGAAATGAAGATTTTCCATCTGCAATTGACTTTCCATCTGAAAAGTTTTTCCGTCTCCTCTTTTGATGAGGGTGAACAACTCCTCAAGAATTTGGATTTAATCCAATCACATTTTGGATAAATCCAAGTTAAGCAGATATAGAGACCCTCTCAAAAAAAGTCATGGCCTCTCTCTTTTACTGAGAAAATATGACCTCATAGATACTTGGCGGGAAATGAATCCATCAGTCAGGGACTATACCTACTTTTCGGCGGCCCATAACCAGTACTCCCGTATTGATCATGGGTTTGTCCAGTCCCACATGCTCCCAAACATACTTGGGGCCCGAAATTTGTCAACCCCTTGGTCCGACCATGATCCCTTAGCACGGGTTTTAGCCGGCCCTGAGCCGGGTTGCGATGGAGACTTAATGAAAGTTTGGTTTCAGATACATTGGTAAGAGGGGAAATAGAAAACCTTTTATGTGGCTTTTTCCAGATCAACCTCTCGAGCGATACATCCCCGGCTATCAATTGGGAAGCCCATAAAGCATATATTAGGGGTGAGCTTATCAAAATAGGCTCTTCACGCAAAAGGGCCCTTAATAAACTGATTGACGACCATTTCCAAGAATACCACAGGCTACAGTTGCAACACAAGAACACTCCCCTTTCTGGGTTGAAGTCCCAGCTGGAGGCCAAACGCACTGAACTCAATCTGATCTCCACAACTAGGGCAGAGAAATCTATACGCTGGGCAGCACACAAATTTTTTATGTGGAGTGACAAGCCAGGCAGCCTATTGGTTAATAAACTTAATCCTAGGCCTAGGACCCATGCCTTCCCTAAAATTAAGGTCAACGTTGGTAGGTTATCACAAAACCCAGAAAAAATATTGTCAATTTTTGAGGACTTTTATAGTCGTTTATACAGTTCCGAAGACTCAGTTTCTCGAGACGGAATTGATGGGTTCCTTCGGAATCTTAACCTCCCCAAAGTACATCCTAAACATAAAGCAATCCTGGAACGGCCCTTTACAACTGAGGAATTGAATGGGGTTTTTAGATTCCTCAAATTGAGCAGCTCACCTGGTCCGGATGGTTTTTCTAATTTGTACTACAAAACATTTAGCTCAGTATTGGCGCTGCATTTGGTTGCTTATTTTAATTTTCTTAAGGAGGGGAACTCTCTCTTGGGCGATGCCAATAGAGCATTTATCAGTGTAATCCCCAAACCGGGGAAGGATGCACCAGAAGTAGCCAAATATAGGCCCATCTCTTTGATTAATTGTGACCTTAAAATTATGATGAAGGTCCTGTCGACCCGACTGGGTTCCTTTTTTAGGAGCCTATATCCATCCGGACCAGGTGGGCTTCCTGCAATACAGGCAGGCCCCTGATCAAACGAGAAAGGCTATTAAACTCATTTCAGTAGTAAACTCCAGCTGGGACGGGGGCCATAAACGCCAGGCAATGTTGCTTTCTCTCAACCTCCAAAGGCCTTTGACAGTCTATCCTGGATTTGTTCCTGGCTCTCTATGACTGGGGGGATTTCTTTCTAAAGCTATCCCGATTAGAAGGGGGACCAGACAGGGATGTCCTCTCTCACCCCTCTTGTTTGCCCTAGCAATCGAACCTCTAGCGATAGCCATGCGAATAGACCCTAATATAAAAGGAATTAGTTGTGGTCAGGTTGAACAGAAATGTGCCCTTTTTGCTGATGATATTTTGATGTTTATCACTTCCCCAACTACCACCTTGCCCAACCTCTTTAAACTTCTAGATGATTTTTCTCTTTGCTCAGGCCTACGGGTAAATAAAGCCAAATCTCAAGCCCTCAATATAAATATTCACTTGGGGTTGCTGACAGCGATCAAGGGAACATTTCACTTCAGCTGGAGTGAGGAATCCATCCAGTATCTAGGTATTCAGTTGCCCCCCTCCTACAGTAGCCTATATAGGGTAAACTATACGCCTTTGTTCAAGAAATTTTATGCGGATCTCCAGCGGTGCTCCCTCTCACCTCCATCGTGGCTGGGAAGGATTGCTGCTATCAAAATGATTCTACTCCCTCATTTTCGTTACAGACAATTGATTTCGTTTATCAACACGATAATTAGACAGGCCCCGAGACCCATGCGCTCCTCCCCATTCGAAAGTACCTGCTCATCAATAGCCTCCACCAGAGGGCAGATTTCTATCATTTACTTGGCCTTTGTAGCCCCTTCCAGCAAACTGCAATATATGCTAGACTGGGAATCCGAACTGGGTACCACATGGGAATTGGAAGAGTGGTGGGACGCGGTATACTCGCTTTCCAAGGTCTCCCTGAACTCTGCTTTGGTGAAAGCCAACTATAAAGTAGCACTTAGATGGTATCTCACTCCAGATAGACTAGCAAAAATGTTCCCATCAGCCTCTCCCCTATGTTTCCGAGGCTGTAATTCTAGAGGCTGTATGCTTCATATTTGGTGGTCCTGTCCAATTGCTAAGACATTTTGGGACGAGGTATTTGAATTGATTTCCAGAATTTTACAGCAGGAGATTCATAGCACTGTGGAGGCTGCCCTATTCAACAAGCTATCCGTGTCTCTTCCCAGACCCGCGATGAAATTGATTAAATTGATTTTATTTGCGGGTAGAATTTCATTGGCCAAAGCTTGGAAGTCATCCTCATTAACAATAGATCCCATTTTCACCAAATTGAATTGGATTATGGTAAACGATAAACTTACCCATCCAAGAACTCCTTGGACAAATTTGATGATATTTGGGAACCCTGGATTTCTTTTAACAGCACATAGACAGTGCTCTGTATAAAGTTATTTTCAGGTATAGTGAATTTGTCACGTTAGCCTTTCAAACTTCCTCTACTTTCCATTTCCCCCTCCTTTCTTGTCTTTAATTTTATGTTTGTTGTTCTCTTCGGTTTATAGTTATGACACGATAATTGTCAATACACTGTTCAAATACCGATTGGTCATGTTTTATTGTTATCTCTTGGCATATCTGTGTCTGACTCCGAGGTGGTTTACACTTTAATGTTGCCTAGATGTAGCAAACTACTTTGCTTGGGCACTGTTTCCAGTGATTTTGTTTTATATACACGTGCATACGCTATGTGTCTTTGATTACCTTTAATGCCTTGATGTTACTGTTTTTTTCTTTGTAAAACAAAAATTTTTAATTAAAATATTGAAATACAAGGAATTCCCCCATGTTAAAAAGGTCAAGAAACGCTGAGCTAGATTTTTACGATTTTAGTCATTTAATGCCAATTAATGTTATGAGATTCTGGATATGTCTTCCAGGTAATCCATTAATCCATTTTATCTGGGCATTCGGTGAATTCCTGTTTGCCATCTCCTTATTTTGTTTCTGCTTATTAGTGCCAAAAATATTAAATTATATTTATGCATTTTCATTTGTATGTTAAGGTTAATACGGACAGGCTAATGTCTTTCAAAACGTGACTGTAACTTACCTTTCTTTCCTACTCTTTTTAGCAGGGCCTATAGGTTTAGAAAATTCAGTGTGTAAATGGATAGAGAACTGGATTAAGGACCGCATCCAGAGAATAGTTTTTAATGATTCTTACTCTTCCTGGTGTAAGGTTATTAGTGGTGTACCCCAGGGTTCAGTGTTGGGACTTTTAGTGTTTAACCTCTTCATAAATAATACAGAGTTTGGGATTAAAAGTACCATTTCTGTGTTTGCAGATGACACCAAACTATGTAATGGAATTAAGTACATACAGGGTGTCTACAAGTAGGCCTGGATGTACTGTTTGATTAGGCAGCCAAGTAGAAAATGACGTTTATTATAGATAAATGTAAAGGTATGCACTTGGAGGCTAACAACATGCATGCTTCATACTGTCTAGGGGAAATACATTTGGGGGAGTCAGAAATGGAAAAGGATCTGGGGGTTCTGGTAGATCATAGACTTAATAACAACATGCAATGCCAAGCTGAAATATCTAAAGCTAGCAAAGTACTTTCTTGTATTAAAAGAGGAATAGACTGCAGAGATGGAGACATTATCCTGCCCCATTACAAAGCATTGGTCAGACCACATCTGGAATATGCACTCCAGTTTTCGGAACCAGTTCAAAAAAAGGACATTGTGGAATTGGAGAGAGTGCAGAGAAGGGCAACTAAACTAATAAAGGAATGGAGGAGCTCAGCTATGAGGAGAGATTAGCTGAACTGAATCTATACTCCCTTGAGAAGAGACGTTTAAGGGGGGATATGATCACCCTGTATAAATATTTAAACAGTCCATATAGAAAACTCTCTTCCCAAATATTCACTTTGAGATCATTACAAAGAACAAGAGGGCACTCTTTGCGTCCGGAGGAAAAGAAGTTTAAGCTTTGGATAAAGAAGGGATTCTTCACTGTAAGGTCTGTGAAAATGTGGAATCAGCTCCCTTAGGAGGTAGTTTGAGGCACTACTATAGCGTGCTTTAGAACTGGATGCTTTTCTAGAAGCACAGAATATAACTGAGTATTACATTTTTAAAATAAAAATAACAGACTGCTGATCCAGGGAACATCTGACTGTCTGTAATCAGGAAGGAATTTTCTGTAGGAGCAAATTGAACCAGTGTTTTTCAGCCTTCCTCTGGATCAGCTATGTCTATAGGGTTTTATATCTGAGATATAACCTACCAAATGTATTTAATAAGATACCAAATCCTTATACTTGAGGTACTCAACCAGTCTCTACCATGATAGACTAACTTCTCCAGTCTTGGAGAGCTTTAATAAATCAGTACCTGTGTGTGTTTGATTTAGGACAGGTCAATGTGTAGAATAAATTGATTTATACAGTTAATGTAAGAGAACAAAATATTGTTACCCAGTTACCTATAAAAATATTGCTTTTGATATTAATGCATAAAGTCAAGTCTGTTTCAGTTTTTTTTTTTATGTGGTAATCCTGAAGCCTGGAAAGTTATTGCTCAAAAGAGCTCCCTGCTTCAGAGAATATGAAATGAAACATCTTGAATTTCATGACTTGGGAGCTTGTAGCCTCGTCTAATGTACTTGTGGTTTGCTATATTTTATTGGTTCCAGCAGATCATTAAAATGTGTTTGTTATAAATTGTTTGGAAGATTTAACTTCTGTGGTGTTTAGTATCTGAAATATTAGATTCCACTTAATTAGGTAAAAAAAATCATCATGGTCTGAAACTTGAGCTTAGCTTGTAGCTAAATGGTAGCAAAGAGGATAATTTTTCTTTCAAATAAGATATGAGAAAGAGTTTTACATATACATAACTGAAGTGTGAAATCTAAATTGCAAATTATGTTAGATATATAGCATTTATATAATGAAAGGTTCACACATGACGGAGATACATAGCATTACAACTACAAAATGCTGCCTAACAAGAGGCGACAATAACTCTCAAATTTTTCAAAATAGGGGAACCCTTAAAATAACTTTCATGTCTTCAGGGAACCACTTCTATAATTACTATATTTACCTGTCTTTTACATTTTCTGGCCAGTGAGAAGAATATTCCTTACAAATAGCCAAAAAACAATGGTATCAGTTAAACTGAACTGAGTTTATTTGCTCAAGGAACCTTTAGCAAGGCTCAAGGAACCCCGGGGTTCTATGGGACCATGGTTGAGAGACACTGATCTAACTTACACAGAAAGAAGAAAGAGTAAGTATTGGATTACAGTCAAACTGTTTTATACAGCTATGTCCATTTCTTTAGGAAACCAGCAAAATATAGGCTGAATGGCTTAGTTTATACCTAGGAAACACCAAAAGTTGAAGTAAATAGCTATATTATTGGACAGACTTCATAGATGACTATATCATGGTTTATCACTTGTGGATGTTAGTGTGACTTGTCTATGAAAATGACCATCAACCATAATGCACTGGGAAAGTTAGTATGAACCGCTATTATTCACTAGTGCACAGATTACAAGGAAACAATCTAGTGGTATGAATTCTACCTCCAACTATCATGATTATGTGTGAATATCATTTACACATAATATTTGACCCAAATTTCCACTACAGTGATTGTATGAGATCAAATATTTGCTGTTTATTTTGGCAGTGGTGGGTTCATAGTTTCATTTTAGATCTTTTTGTTCCTTAAAATGTTAGTACTGGCATCAAAAATTTATTCAGCAGAGCGAAAATTCTTTTGTTTGAAACTGACAGAAAATATCTGTCATTTCACTACACCATGCCAAGAAACATATTGCTGTTTCCTTTCAGTTCTTCTGGAATTCTTTTGTCTCTCAGAAAAATGGGGGAAAAAATAAAGATTAAAAGCTGAAAAAAATCAATTATCCTCATTAGCTATTCGGTGTACTAGCAGCATTTCCAGTAATAGGATCTATTTACATGGGGAACACCAGATTGAAATGTTTATGTCTATAACCAGTGAAAGCTTTGAGGATTCACATTTAGGTTTTATCGCTATGCAGTCTATATAATGCACTATTTTAAGGTTGTTTCCTGATCCTAGCTAAACAGGCTTGAAATGAGTTTAAAATATACCATAATGACTTGGTTATGTCTACCACAACAGACAAAGTACATTTTATGCAATATGCTATAACTGTTTCAGACTTTATGTTACTTTTATCTGCAGTGCCGCTGTAGCTTAGGATCATCAAACGTAATGCAGTCATTTTAAAAGAGAATGCTAGCTAGGCCATTGAAATTAGTGTTAAGGTTAAACTGCTATGAGATAATTATACTATTGAGAAAATGGGATACTGACTGCTTGTTTATCCCTGATGACTAGGTTGGAAGGGCTAGTATTTGAGCAAGGTGTATATGCATATGTATATAGGTGTATACCTATAATAGTTTTAGATACCAAGGAAGGAGCACAATTCTGTAACGAATTTGGAGGTAGGTGAATTTTGTGTGACATCACCCACAGGTATTTCAAATTCAAGTCCCCAAAGCACCTCTCTGAAAAGTACTGAAAAGTACAGTCTCTGAAAAGTACTTGGGGTATTGGTTAACCCAAAAGGCCTGATTTATTAAAGCTCTCCAAGGCTGGAGAGGACACACTTTCATCAGTAAAGCTGGGTGATCAAGCAAACCTGGAATGGATCTGGTCCAGGATTCAAAACATTTGCTAGTAAATAGCAAATTACTTTGAAGAAATCAATTCCAGGTTTGCTACGTCACCCAGCTTCACTGATGAAAGTGTAACATCTCTAGCCTTGAAGAGCTTTAATAAATCAGGCCCAACGAGTATCCAACTGAATTTTTACAGCTCTAAAGGAGTAATAAAATATTTTTTTTCTAGTTCCCATTCTTTACCTGTCACTTGTCAATATTCACTGGCAACAACCAAGGTGGAGAATAAGAAAACTGCCCCTAACTATGAAAGATTCTGTGATTCTGGAAAGCGGGTGTTAGATAATTGTTGAACTTCCATCACCCTATTTAACAAGTATTAAGGGAACGGGCAAGGGGCATCTACTTAATTACCCCACCATCCAACATCGTGCTCAGTAGCTCTTATATGTTCTGGTAAAATGCTGGAATGTTGCTATATTATACTATAATCCTTTTACTATACTATAATATTCTTCCACAAGAGCAGCCCACTTGGTATGTATGTGGTGTTAGACTGCATTAAAATCCGCAGTTCCCTATTTGGGCTTGATTTATTAAAGCTCTCCAAGACTGGATTACACTTTCATCAGTGAAGCTGGGTGACACAGCAAGCTAGGTACACACATACAATCAATTTCTCTGTAAACAATTTTTTTGTGATCATTTCCAGTGACAGATAAATGAATACTTAACACACAGTGCCATTCTGTTCAATGGAGAGGGCAGGACAAGTGAGTAGCACCCTGCTGTGCTCTACTCTATATAAACGAACAGCGCTTGTTTCCAGTCTTACATTCATTAATCTGTTGTGGAGGACTGATGAATGACGTCCGGATGGTGGTGGGGGTTACTGTACATACAGTATGTCGGATTTTCACGATGAACCTAGCCTAACTGTATGGTGGAGACAGGAAGGGGGTTTTAGGTGTGTTCAGATTCCCTGAAAACTAAGTGGGCTGAGATGCCCTAAAGCATAAAGAGCACATGTACTGACCCTTTTCTCTCTATACATGATACTTTTCAGCTTTCCCAGTAGCTCCTATACATATGGCATTAAAGCCATATCTGAAACCCTAAATATGATGAAAACGTATGGGCTTTCCTCCAACACTGAGCCCCAAAGTTACAATAAATATAGCCCCTATTATACCAATGTAAAGCCAGTATAACATAATATATATAGCCCACACACCAGGATTTTTAGCACAGACATTTTACTTTCCTTAAGAACAAATATTACTGATATATCACATTTCCTGTACATGTTTTTCTGCACTTCCATGCCAAAATAGGTTACAGTATAAGGCTATGAATGCTGGACATTTGACTTTCTGTAAGGTATGCCTACCAGTAAAAAAGAGTGCTAGACAGTTGCGATATTGACCAATTTATGACATGAATATATATTCTAGGTATTTTTCCACAGTGAAAGCTGCATAGAAGCACTAATGTTATTACAGTTACAGAATTTATTTCCTAGCAAAGCATGCCACGGTGATGGTGGTCTCCTATTGTGCCAAACTAAATGTGAAGTAAGTAGGTGCCACATTTTTCCTTCCTGGATTTCTTTAGAGCCTCCTGAATGTAAGTGTGCCATGTATCTTCAGCACATTGTTTAGGAGACAGTCATTTCAGGACACACAATTAGGAAAAAAAAGAAAAGCTGTCAGAATGGCTTAAATAAGTATAAAGTAGGCAATTTTCCACAATTGTTCTTTGTTTAAGATATGATGGCTGCTTAAAATAGGAAGTTTCTTGTAGAATGTGTTTCTGTAGATAAAGGAAATGGAGCAGAACAAATAAGCTTATCGAATAACGTTACGTCTGCAAGGATACCATCTATTGCAGTCATGATATATGTATTTCCCATGATGTACTGTTTCAGGTTAGGTACAGACATATACTATCGGGATACTATCAATAACATAATACAGATACAAACAAATATTACAAATATGCATTCAGGGAACTTAAAAAACTTTTTTGGGAAAAAAAACCTATTAGGTTTATTTGCTTATATTTTTCGTTCCTTGGTTTCTTCTTGCCCCCTCCATTAACATGTTGATTAAAAATGAGATAAAACTTTCTGTTTCCATTAAAAACTTTGTTTTAGATCCAGCGGATTATTGAAGGGGCTGATGGGGTGCTGTTCATACCTTACTAAAAACAGGTAGCTCTAGTAACACCTACAAACGATACAAAGCCTTCATGATAGAAAGAAATGAAATCCAGAGAATGAAAGGTTTGGGCCAGGTACAGTAAGGCTGGAGTAGAAGGGCTGGATGTCTATGTATTGCAATTTATAATACACAGGCAGAGAAATGAGAGTAGACTATATCAGTAAAGTATGTATACAAATGTGCAAGACGTAAGGGAAGTCCGCAGTTCAGCTTTACTGTTAAAAGGGGGCATTATGTTTGCACCTAAACATTATTCTTCTTTATTCTGTACAAAAGCAACAGTTATATTAGCTGCTCTCTGAATCTTGCAGACTGACCCATCACATAAAAACATGTCTAATATTTCTGGATTTAGGTTCCTTTAGGTTAGGTTACCTAATCAGATTCTATTAATAAGGTGGGGCCACATACTCTGATATAAATCAATGTGAGTGGTAAAAATAAGGAATGAAAGCCAGGTATTTGCCTATTGTGGCAATATATTGAAAGTACAAATAAATCCTTAGTTCAGGAATGTACATAGCACAAAATTATGTTTCACACACAAACAAGGTTAAAGTCAGCCCTGCTGTGTCCTGAGGCACAGGGGTTCCTTTTGACTTATTAACTAAACATAGTTTTCCTAAATGAATTAGAACAATTGAACAAGTTGTGTCCCAACACGTTTTGTCTCAAAGGGCTTCTTCAGGGGACTTTATATAGGATGTTGCATTGCTGGATGATGTTGTCAAAAGGTCAGGGATATAAGGGATTTGGGTTCAGTGAGAGTTGCACTACACAGTGACACAGAAGTTTTGAGATGAATCCTATAAGTATGTGTAGTAGTTGGCAGTGGGAGAAAGATGAATGACGAAACGGGAACCCTCTGAATGATATACCAGTAAACGAAAGTAAGAAAGGATCTCTATATAACATCCAAAGCAGCGTGGCAGTGCCCATATGGTTATATCCCCAGCAGTCCAACTCTCGCACTCAGGGTCCAGTGGGTCCCAATTGTTATAATTCATTTAGGGAAACTATGTCTTGTTAATAGGTCAAAAGTAACCCTTGTGCCTCAGGACACAGCGGGGCCGACTGTAACCTTGTTTGTGTGTGAAACACTTAATACTGTGCATGTACATAATATTGTGCTATGTACATTTCTGAACTAAGGAATTAATTTGTACTTTCAATATATTGCCACAATAAGCAAATACCCTGGCTTTCTTTCCTTCTTTTTACCACTCCCATTATTATTAATAATAATAATAATAATAATATTAATGATAATAATAATAATAATAATAATACTGCCACTCTCATTCATCTTTGGTGAAATATATAAATAACAGCAGACACCACACAATTCCCCCATGACTTTTATGTTCGCTTTAACTTTTTTCAACCTAATGGATAAGATCTACCATTTACCCTTGCTAGCCACTAAGGAACCCTTATAGGACAACAGAATAGTTATAGCTAGGAATTTGCTATGAAATAAGGAAACACCTACGCTCCAGTAGCAATGTGAAACTAAGGAAAGCAGAAGGTGCTACATTGATGTCACATGTGACTGTAACATAGAAAAAAATCTATAAACAAGATCATTGGCTAAACTTAAACATTTTTATTCAACAAAAAGGAAAATAGCTTTTAAATATACTTGGAATTTGCTTTAGATCATGGCAACAATTTAGTACTTGAGAAATTCTAAAAGGTGAAGCATTTTCTAACTGGTTAATTCACCAGTATGTGACATGTCTTGGGTTCACTTTAGGAAACACTGCTCAGCATTTAGGGAAGAAAGTGAAAATCCCCCAAACAACTGACTCCAAAAATGAAAATCAGGGATGGAGTTACTTTTATTCCTCCTTCAGCAAAGATAACTATTCCCACACCATTCACACATCACAAAATGCGGAACAAAACTTTAATTTCACACCACAATGTTATAGCAATTTTATTTAATGGGTTAGAAAAATGAGACAAGCTCATCCATGAACATAGTAATAATATTACGGGTGTTGTGATGATATATGCACTGCAAGGTAGAAGACAGCTTGATTCTGAATACCACAATAAGAAGACAGCATGATTCTGGATAGTCAGCCATTCCTACCCACTGGTAGTAATGCCAACAAAATGTAGGTAAGCCACTAATTCCTCCTCAGTGGGAATGATACCAGATAGCAGATATAGGGAGGCTCGGGAAGGTTCCTCTCCCCTCTGATTATAGGGGTTTGTGGTATGGATGCTTATTATGCCTGACATTTGTCAGTAAAAACTATAGGACGATATAGAGATAAATAATTTAGGTAAGATGATGTTTGGAAAGGGAAATTTGCCTTCTAGACTTTACTGTATAGTGTTTCCCTGGCCAAGGAGACAAGTATCCCTGGATACTGTGTAAATAAACTGTGTCAATAGAGCTACACCAACATGTTTATAAATATTTTTTTCTAAGTAAATATGTAATCCTTTGGAAATGATCTTTGTATATTTTGTATATATAACAACAACCTATAACTGCATGTCATGAAGAATCACAATATATGCAGAAAACATCAATGATCCCAGCAGAAGCACATCATAAAGTGGTATTTTGGATTTACAGTTATCTATAGAACAGATGTTCTAAACACTGGATAAATACTTGTCTGTGTACAATTTACTGGCTGAAGATGGATATATGTATAAAGATGCTCAAATAACTAGCCAAATGACCAATATTAAACAAATGCAATACAGGCAATGTGAAATGTGGAAAGATTTGTAGAAACATTTCAGAATTAACATCCATGCTAATGTCCTGTTAAGTCCTTTTTGGGCAAATAAGTTATAGAATAGAGAAGCTATTGATGAGGGCACACAGATATTAGTATTAGAATAGTCTGTTCTGGGAAATTCTACAAGAATAAATAACTTGTGACAATAATTTGTCATTTATTCAATGTCAAGGTGAAACTGAAACAAACATGAAATCTAATCTGTTAAATCTTTTAAACTTGGCCACAAATTACCAGTGACATTTTTATTACCAAATGGAAAATAGTGCTTTTGACACACTAACTGTGTGTTCCCAATTGAGGAAATGAACTGCCAAAGCACATAAAATAGAAAAGAATTTAACTAACAGCAGAAAGACAAAATCTGTGTTGTATCGGTCAAATAAGGGAAAGGTGCTGTCAAGCACACAAACCTTTGTGATCATACTTCTTTTCTGTGGCTATGGAGCAAATGAAGTGTATATATATATATATATATATATATATAAATGAAGTGTGTATGTATATATATATATATATATATATATATATATATATTCAAATCCAGATGTATTTTTAAGGAACAGGGGCTGAAACAGAGCGAGATCAGCAATAAGACAACAACGGCAGGTTGCTTGTTCAAAATCCTTTGCTCTTCTCAATGAAAGACATATGAAGCCAAATACGTTCCTCTTTTAAGGCTTCTAGTCTTCCTTCATTGCCTCTGGGCAAAAGATAAAGGTAAAGTTGGGCACTCCAAGGTGCATACTCTACAACTGCAGTTTGTTGTTTAACAAAGGCGCAGGTTTACTCAAAAGCCAGAATCAGTGTCAAAAATTTGGTAACCTATTGGAGAGATCCTGATTTCATCAAACGAAAAGTAATCCTATAGCTAAAATCTCATATATGTGACATATACAACTGATGCAACAAAGGATACAAAAGTTAGGGTTACCTTCAGATCTTGGTACAATGTTTCACATAACTGTGCCTGGTTCTGCTGTCTATTCATAAATGCATTGTGCTGTACTATGCAGAATTTCTATGGGACAACTATTGCTGAAAAGTTCAACCTCTGCTGACCTATCATTGGTATGAAACAATTTCACTGGCATAGCAAGGTATGGAAGTTTCCATAATGTGCACATTGACACCAACCATAGATTCTGAGTGTTCCTTGCTCTATCCAAAATATTATATGTTTATGTTATTATATGTTCCGTGTCAACCTCATTGTCAAGGTATCCACACCAAGTTTTGGATCGCTCCAAGGGGTGGAGCAATTACAAAGACAAACAATGCTGTGTTGGCTAATTCTACCATGGATTGATCAATCCAATGTTTCCAATTCAAACTAAGATGTTAGTTATACTTTGAGTTGCCTTTAAATCTGAAAAAAAAGAAAATGTGATATTTATAGCCAAAATAGAGACATGGACAAACAAAACAAATATAAACTTTCTAACATAGCTATCATGTTGAGTAGAGTATAAGACTCTCTTTGCTTTAAATGTAACCCTAAAAGCCGTATTTTGTATGTGAAGTCATATGACAGTGCTCTTGGTGAGCCATAAAACAGCAGGTACTCATCTAGAAAAACACAGACAATCACAGGAGATTTCATGGAGCAGCACAAGGCTTGCCATGGATTGCTGAGGGTAAACATAGTCATTAGAATTAATTTTAATGTTTTTGTTAGAACAAAATGAACTAAGATTGTTTTTTCTTCCTTAGCATTATTAAATCCTACATATATACATTATATTTTCTGGTACTTGATGAAATATTAGTATTTTATGGGTATAGCCTGTTAGCATCCTTCATATTTATTACCCTAAAAGTGGGGCTGAGGGTCCATATTTGGATGGTTAAAGTAAAAAAGTTTACTTCACTTTGCCTCAGGCATATTAACTCACAATATCTCTTAAATAGTGTGTATGTGTATGTTCTGCTCTTTAAGGAAGAGTATACATGTACCTTTGTTAGTAGTCCCATTTCATATAATTTTACTTTCTACTTCTTGATTTTCTTACAGTCCATCATGCTGACCCTGCCAAGCAGGTTTCTCTTCCTAGTTTGTAAATCAATACAGAATATAAGAGCCAGAGGAAGAAAAAATTGAGTGATTGGGGCAGCAGGCAGTGGAACCATCCAACTGGGGATTCTTTCAGACTGTGCAACAGTGGATTTTCAAGGAACTTTTGCCTAAATATACATTAAGTCTTCATTTAGCAGGTATCTTGTGTTTAAAAGTGCCACTGTAAAGCAGGGTAAAGCAAACAAATAAAAAATAACCATAATAAGACTGCAAGAACTGCTAGAAGCTGTTGCAAAAACATCACATGTATAATTGTTATTTATATAGCATCAACATATTACACAACGTATTACACAGTGCTGTACAAAAAAATAGGGATAGTACTTCTATTTAGATGGTTGCATGCTGCCTTGCAATCTGCTTAGATTGGAAGATCTTTTTGGGCTAGAACACGTGGATGGATTTTCCTTTGTTTGAGTTCTAGTCACTTGGGGATAGATTGGTTGTGTTAGTAATAACATTTGAGTTGTATCTTGTCTATAAAGGATTGAGTTCATCTGATTGTAGGTCTGAACCCTTTCAAAAAATTGATTGGACAGAATCTTGTATACCTCTGTGAAGTATTTTGAAACTGCCATCCGGTTGACTACCAAACACCAAATTTGCACCAGATCTGTGCATGTGTACTAGACCTTAGTGTTATTTAAAGAAGATCTAAACTGAGCAATTATGTAAACTGTCATTGCTGGCCTGGTTCTAAAAATACTGTTTACCTGGATGTGATGGATGTGTCCAGGTGGTCTTGTGTTCTAATCTTTTGCCTAAAATACTTTCTTTATCACTGACTCAGAATCAGTATCCAGCTCAGGTGTTCAATTAATTGGTTATCTGTATGCTTGCTACAAGTTTGACTGTTACCCAAAGATCAGCTTTACATCCAAGCAAACAGCACTATTTAGAGTGAGTTCAGCAATGGCAGCTTTTATATCCTCTCAATTTCTGTCCTCTATATCAGCAGCAGAACAATTGAGGTCTCTTTCCCTGCTGAACCAGGCTCTGTTGTGTGGAAGAGCTGTGTAAAACTTAAAACTAATGGACACAAATAAATTATTTGGCAGAAAAAACAACTAACTATTATGTATTTCATCTGTGTATTTAGCTGTTTGCCTCAAGTTCAGCTATAATGTCTTTTTGAGCAGTCCCTTCTGAGACTCCTTCCTCAGAAATGGCATTGTTAGATTGAGGCTGAATTTCAAAACCACAGAGTTTCATCAAGAATCTCCATCATAAGAGAAATACTACAACATAAAATAACAAGCTTGGATGTAATGTTCCCTCTAGTAATCTTGGTAAGAAAGTTAAAATTGAAAACTTATCTCAGTGAGAACTCTTAGGAGTTCAGCTTTTATTATCCACTTCCAGATAAAATAACTGACTGATTTCGAATCTGTTTCAAGAGATTAGTGAACACAATATTGTGTGGACTTGCATGTAACTTTATGGAACACAATGGCTAGTTTGATACAGTAGCCAATAATAAAGTGTTTATTGTTAATGTTTTAGAAAAAAAAGATACAAAATAAATGTAAAGTGCAAGTTTGAAAAAAATTAAAATGGTGATACTCTCTGTGTTGTGGGTCAGGATTAGTGTTGGTGTTTGAATTCGGGTTGTCTTTATATTCAACCGGAATATGGCTGTTCGAATGAACAGCAAAATGAGTTTGGACAGACCCAACCCGAAAAACACGGGATTTGACGGTAAAAAATAAGGGAAAAAAATGTAAAAAATGTGTTAAAAAAAAAATTTAAGTAATTTATTGAGAGTTTGTGTTTTTTAACTAACTTTTTTTTCCCCACAGATTTTCCCACAATAACATTATGATTCTGGCGAGTGTGCAGCTGTGGGAATCCTCCTGTCATTGCGGGATCTCCAGGGACTATAAGTGATGAATGGGGACTTGTCCCCATTTATCACCTATAGCGCCCGGAGATCGTAGTGAAACTACAGAGGTAATCTGCAGTTCAGTTCTATTGTGACGTCACGTGGTAAACTGAACTGCAGATTACCTCTGCAGTTCCAGTACAATGTCCGGGCACTACAGGTGATGAATGGGGACTTGTCACCTGTATTCTTGCTATGTGGCATCAGTCGAAGGCCCCAACCATAGCACAATGGTTTTCCAGAATCCAAGATATCCATAAAATGGAAGACCTTACATGTATTCTGCAGGACACTGATGAGGATTTCCAATGTTGGTGGTTCTATTGGATCACCTTTTCTCTATGGAATATGTGAATGCCCCCTCTTTGATGGCCCTAGCTGAAGTTTCTTGTTTCTCTACCGAGACTTTATAGGTCAACACATCAGTCTATCTCTTTTTTCCTCTTCCTCTATTCTGTGACCTTTCCTGGTACACTTAATTTTTATCATCATCCAGTATTTATATAGCATCGACATATTATGTGGTTCTTTACAAAGTCTGTAGTCATTTTACTAACTGTCCCTCAAATAGGCTCACAATATAATGCCCCTACCATAGTCATATGTCAATAACAGACAAATTTAGGGGGAAGCCAATTAACCTAACTGCATGTTTTTGGGATGTGGGAGGAAACCCACACAAGCACGGGAAGAACCTGCAAACTCCATGTGTATAGTGTCCTGTCCGAGACTCGACCCTGGGACCTAGCGCTGCAAAGGCCAGAGTGCTAACCTCTGAGCACACAGATATGTTGCATTGTTATGATCAACTTGGAACACCATCACAATCTGTGAAATGATGAAACGTCCGAGAGAGGCAAACCGAATTGGAGTTTCATTGTGATTATTTTATGTAGCTTATTAGCACAATGTTATGTAGCTACACAATTTTCTGATGACTTCCTCCATAATCAAAGTTTAATCAAAGTTACTTCAACTGTTTATTGACAGTTTGTCCCATTTGCATTGCTTGTTATTATTGTTTCTGTTAACTAGCAAGTAAACTTTAAATTCAAAAACAAATAAATTGTCATATCTCAGAGGCCTACTCTCATACAGATGGGACTGTGAGGAGACATGGTTTAAAAGATCATTTTGAGCTAGCATAATATAGAGACAGGAAATTGTTTTTGATGAAAAAAAATTGAATTTAGTTTAGTTTGCAGTAACAGAACGGTGGAACTAATGTGCATTTCACTGTTACTACTTATATTTTAGAAAAACTGGAAAATTAAGAGTGGTCCATAATTCCAGTAGATAGATTTTTTTTTGTGTTCTTCCAGTACCAACAAAAGAAATAAACATGACAATTTCCTGGGAGAAGTGGTGTATTTTCTGACATAAATGCAAGGGTGCCAATATGTTTGGCCATGACTGTATATTGAGTTGTGTATTATAGTCCGTAAAAACTCCTATAAAGATAAGGTCAAAAAAAAGTGCATAGAAATGTATATTATCAATCCCGACATGTTCCGCCAATATGCTTCTTCAGGAAAAACAGGGAATCTGAGTATTTAATATGTCCACATGTAACAAAAATTCCACAGTTTAACAAATGCCTATCACAGATTCGTTGCATATAACAAATGCCTGACATAGACTTCTCTCAGGTAACAAATGAATGTTTTGGCCTTGTCGCATGTAACAAAAGCTTGTCATAGACTCCTCATATGTAAAAAATGTTTGCCTTAGACTGCGCACATGTGACAAATGTCTGTCATAGACTTATCATGTTTAACAAAAGATGCCTGACTATTGTGCTATTTGTTGACAAAAATTGTGCCAATGACTTTTTGCCTTAACACTATATGCCATAAAACAGAAAAAAAAGCATTCATGAACATTTGTTACACACAAATAACCGTGAAAGATAAAACATAACTGCTAAAAAAAATAAAGGCACTAATGCTTTGGGCAGAAGAATCAAAGGGTGCAAGCGGAATACTTTAAAATACTGGGAAGAAGAAGCAGCCACAGAAGAGAATCATACAGAGATTATGGGTAAAAGTAGACATTGTATAAAAAGGTGCAGACAAAGTTGGAGAAAAGGAACAGAGGGTAAAGAAGAGCAAGAAACTAAACAGGATGCAAAAGTGGAAAATGGAGCGCAGACGAGAAGAGAATTGACAGCAGAGGAAAGAATGGGATCTGAGAGATGGATTGCTAATGGAAATAGAGTAGGAGAGTGCAGACAATGAGGAGGAGGGTGGTAAAAAAATCACCTAGGAAAGAATTAATGACTGCCAAAACAGGGAGAAGAGACACCAAGAAGGAGAGAAAAGCAGGAGAATAGAGCAGGGGCAAGTAAAGGAGTGTAAAGCTGAAGAAAGGGAAGTGGAAAACTGAAGAAAGGAATGGAGATCCAAATGGTTTATGTCCCTAAGGGTATAGAAAATGTAATATGTACAAGAATCCTTCAGTAACATAGGAGCCCTACTCTCTTTATAATACAGGATTTCAATTATATTTAAAATTGCTTTATAGTTGCAGATGTCCGGGGAACATATCTTTGGTTGGTCTTTATGTCATTTTTTTCTAAATTTTGATTTGGGGGTAACTTGTCTTAAACAGGGAAGATCTATGATTTGTGATGCAGTGAGATCTAAACTTTAGCGCTTACAATTCTTCAGCACTTGTAGTTGAGTCATTTGTGGCTCCCATTGTTGCATGGGCATTGCCCCTTTACCTGCATTACACTGGTATGTATTTTATACTGACAAAATCTGAAGGATGTTAGAGGTCACATACAGGATGTTCTGACAGGTCTCTCTATTTTCAGAGTTCCTCAACCGATTGCTTTTTAAACCATATTACTTCACCTCCTGCAGACAATCTGCAGAGAAAACTACTTCTGTCACGTTTCTGACCAGATCAGGAAGTGAGTTCAAAGTTGGATTTGTGTACTTTGATTTTTATCTGGGCCTGCATAAGCCATTTCTTATGTAAAATGAAAAATCCCTTTGTGCATGCTTTAGAATTGTGCTATAATGAGAAACATATGTCACAGGACAATGTAGTCTTCTTCAATGTAGTTCAAATTTCACAACAGCACTAAATCCCCCTATACAAGTATAACCTTTATTAAATAACGTGACTTAATTTCACTTCATCATACAGGATGTCCTAGCTTATTTTCTGTTGTTTTTTAACTCCAGATTTCCTTTATATGCAGTCAGGATAAACTGTGAACTATCTGCTGAACTAAAACACAGAAAAATACTTACTTAAAACCTAAAGGAAGATGATAAATCGTTCAGCAGGATTGAGAATGACAATAGTCACATTTGTATGCATTTTAGGAAAAACGTAATACAGTTTGCAATTGAATGTAATTTGTTAATTTTGTTAAATTGAAGATTAAAACTAAACGGGCCAGGCTGATACAGAACGCCTAAGGCACTTCAGTGGTATGGCATATCTGCAGATATCTGACTTCTTAGCTCCCAGCAACTTGCAGTCTCCTTCATGAGATGGCTTGCCAGAAGTACCCATAGAGAACTGACCCCTAAAATCCAACATTTCAAGTTGGGGTCACCAACCTAACTTCCACCTGTACAATATTAAATTATTACAAGTGCCTCCAAATGAATTTTCTCCTCCCCTGACCACCATGTAGCCCAATTATGCCTTATAGAAATCCAATTCTAAGAGCCACTGATGAACCCCTTTTAGCCCACTCTCATAGAATGCTCCGCAGGATATCTTTCTTCTGCCTCATTTAATTAGGAACCACTGTCCAGACTGAATTGCAGAGAACAAGAAAAGATTTAACTGAAGTCAGGGCAAATAGGAATAAAAAACTTCCATTGTTTTATTCTTTTAAAGACCCAGCAACTACAGAAAAAATACCCATTGACCCACCAGAAATGTTCCTAATTCCTGTAGTGGACTGAGTGGTGTCAGCTCTGCAAAGTTTACTTTTGCTTAACTATGGAACTACCCCTATCCTAATCCAAGCAAAACTGAGATTGTTAATGCTGTAGTAAATACTCAATCTAACAATTAGGAAGATTGCATCCTTGAGATGACAAAATAGTTATTTTGGTTGAGGACCTCTAAATCTTTTTTTTTTTTTTTTTTTTTACCAAAACAATTTCAATTGTATATTAAACAAACCAAATAGAAACAAATAAGTGAAGTGTACAGTTAGAGTTTACAAACTTTGCAGGACTAGTTTTGAGTGTATAGATAGACCAAGCATTCGTATATTACAAAGTACCTGACACTACTTGGTCTCTAACAGTGACATTGGAGGCGGTCAGAGGTCTCCAGAAGTCTGAAAAGCGCTCCAACTTCTGTGCTTTCAGAAGCTGGGAAACAATGTGTGTGGTCAGCCATTTGATTGACAGAGTCAGATTGATATCAGGTGACCTCTGACAGCTGAAATTAAAGCTGAAGTGTCAGGCTTAGAGTTAGTAAAGCTAAAAGAGACAAATATAAATCTGAGTTAAGTATAATAATTAACAAAAAGCTGCATATATCTCTGGCTCAGCCGTTTTGACATGCAGGTTTCGGTGTATTTAACCTCTGTTTATGCATTTTTAATGTGGTTATTTTGAACTGACCAGATTTGGGACAAGAATGCTTTCAACTTATTAAAAATAAAGTGGGACTCCGCTTGTGTTATATCTCAGGAGTCTCCATGTCCCAGGCAGCACCATCTGCTGGTGAAATCCAATCTGGGGAAATAATTGTAGGTTATATAGTTCGGTAATCAGATCAGTGTTTTAACACAATAATGTGTCTACTCAGTTCCTCAGATATATGAGATTGCCTTGGTTAGTGCATTTAATCTCTATTTATTGTAAATGGGACTCACATCAGCAGTACTGGCTCCTTCCCTTGTGCCTTTTGTCCTTTGCTTAATACAGTATTTAGCTGAGTCATTTTCAGCCAAATGCCTTCCATTAATTATTTTAACGGTGCTGTTTGTTCTCTTAATAAGGGTTTAACATTCCCCCAACTGCATTTAAAATGCTGTGTAGTCTGTTGTCCTTGATAAAATCACATATTTACAATACTAAGGTGTCTTATCAGTCTGTTCTTGCAGCCTGGGAATCATAACCAAGCAAGCTAAATACATAATCCTCTTATTGTCAGTTTATTTAAGGTTTTTATTTGTGGAATATAGCAAATGTCTGCACAGCACAAATGACTTAAACCCTATTCAGTAAAAGTACCACTTTTAATTAAACTGACATTTTTTTAATTAAACTGTAAAAATGACCCAGCATTATATATATCTTTTATTGTGAAGTTATCAAGCAGAGTCAATATGCAGTGCTCAATGGCTAGCTACAGACCAATATCCCACATATACAACATAAAGATATTACCATAAGTCTGAGGTAGGGACATTAGATTGTGAGCCCCATTGAGGGACAGCTAGTGACATTGCTATGGACTTTGTAAAGCTCTGTGTAATATGTCAGTGCTATATTAATACTGTGCAATAATAATAAATACATCAATGTTCCATACTCAGTGGCTTAGGATTTGCTGTAGACCCTGTGGTACTCTTTCTTCCTCCTGCAACATCTTTGAATGATTTCTTGCTTGTATTTACATTTTTCTCCCAAAACATTTATTAAAAAAACAATGAAACCTTTCTTTTGAAGGTTGGAAGAACATTAGGTTTTGTGAGCGTTTAAAGCTGTGAATTGTATAATATATAAATAAATAAATATAAATATATATATATATATATATATTGTGTGTGTATTTCTGCATTCCTTTTTGTAATACAGTGTAATTAAGCTACTGTAACTAAAGCAATATTGAAATATCAGAAATGAAACTATATTGTAAATGAGAGTTAAACTCCAGGCTAAATATACAGATGAATGCATACATGAAAACTGTTTTACTTGCCAAGGAATTTGTATTTCAGTCTGTTCAGTCCTGAGGTTTATACAGCTGTACCACACAGCACAACCCCTAGCTCTGGGGGTAGAAGAATCTGCTGCAAATAAGTAACACAGTTTTCATTTCTCTTCCCCAGCCTGTTTCTGGACATTGAAAGGAGAAGCTACAGACTATTGAGCTCATCCCACCCTGTACTTCTGCTCCCCCCTCCTATTAGCACATCCATTATTTGCACATGAGCACAGCAGCCTCACTAACTGGTTCCTTGTGCTTCTTCTCGCTTTCCCACCCTGAACTCTTCTTTTCAGGGGACTACAAGTGACTGATACCAGATCAGATTCAGGAACTTACGCTGCATATTTTTAAAAATAAAATAAAAAATGATGTATTTTATAAAAAGTAATGGATTATTATGTGTCCTTAATATTTATATAGGTCAGGTTTCACCAACTAAATATCAGCACACTGATGTCGGATGTATAATGAAGGTAAATAGGAAGCATCTAGTTCTGTACCCACATAAAATAAAAGGTTTACATGTGGCCCACAGATATTATGAATATACAATGAAGAAATGACTTCCTTGTGCAGCCTGGGATCAATCTCCTGCCCACTACTTCTCATAACAAACATCCTCCTTTACTGAATTAGTGCACTGACCATAATATAAACACATGCTATTAAAATGATATATGTCTGATCATTATACAATGCAGCCTTAGGAGGCCATTGTGTGATTACTGGATGCATGGTCTGTGGAGACTAAGTACGTCCTATTTTCTTGTTTATATATCAAGTGACTTTTCAAAGTGCAGGATATACAGTACTTTCCTGAAAAAAGCTCATTGACTTTACACATAAGCGCTGAGATGATGAATTTGTGTAGACATCAGGAGTAAATAAATATGATTTTTCTAACACAGGGATAAAGGTTTTAATACATCTACAAGGGTAATATAGTTCTCAAAAGTTGTACTTGTATATAACATTTTTTTACTATTGTAGTTACCACTTTACTACAGAGACAAATATAGATTTTCATGGAGTGAGGGGACTCTAAATTCATATGAAGGCTTTTCCATTTATTAGGTGTTCCCTGATGACTGTAGTGTATGTAAATACAATATGCATTTTTGAGTCAGAATCATATCTGATTTTAACACTTTTTAAGTAATTCCTGTGGATTAGACATATAGACGTGACCTCGAAGCTCCTGATCTACACAGTCCTAATGGGCCAGAGGCTCAGAAGGTAATTAGGCCATTGGTCCAGCAAGGCAGCAATCAACTAGTATTTTCTTAGGAGCGATATCAGCAAAATAATAGACAAAAGGACACTATGACTCTCCATACAGCATCTACTTTAAATGTGGCTACAAACCAGTCCCTGTGGCCAGTGGAAATGTCTATATCAGTGTTTAGCCTCCATAGTGTACAGAACTGCATAATATGTTGGCGCTATATAAATCCTGTTTATTAATGATAATAATAATAATAATAATAGTGGCTGATCGGCTCCATGACTAATAGTACACATTAGAATTAAGCACATGCATCATTCTGAAGATAGGACCCATTCATTATTTCCCAGAAACCAGACATTGCTTCCTAACTCCAGCTTGGTACATGTGCCTGAATATCTCAATAGCGACTATTTCCAAAACTAGTAACACCAACCCCAGGCAAGCTAGGCAGTGGAAGCAGAAACTTGTACTTATCAAATGCATTGTGTTTGGTTTAGTTTAATGCTAAACCCAAGCCATTTTTATTGGTTTTGGGTAGAGTAGGGAATAATTAAGGTTTTATTTTAGCTGTCTGTGTCAGAAATAAAGGATCTCTCCAAAGTGAGAAAGATTGTCACCAGAACAGGTTTCTTATATAGCATGTTGAAAAGTTTTTTGTAACCTCCTACCTAAATATATATGTGTATAATATATATATTTTATACATAAGCAATACTAAATATGTAATTTGAAAATGTAGTAGGCAACCTGGAGCCATTCTGTACACCAAATATTTTTTGCTTGGATGTTATGCTTGGCGGTTAATGAATATCTTGGACGTCTCCTGCATGAAGAACTACATTTTTGGTATGCTACTTGATCAAAGTTATTATACAGGGGAAGCAGACTCAATGGCAGTGATTGATATTCTGCCAGATAATTTATGCTAAATGTCAAATTTACTACTTCAAAACAGACCCCTAAAGTTCCCAGGTGAATACAAGGAACACTGATTGCTTTTCCAAAACAAAAGTGGAATTTCACTTAAAAGATGTTAGACTTCATTACTTCCTATCCCAGTTACAATGGTCACCAAGTCAAATATAGAGGGTAACCTCTACAATAGGGATGCAAACAGACAGGTTGCCACATAAAATTACCATCCTTACCTCCTGTTCTGGTGTACATTTGCAATATTGGATTTCCTTTTACTTTCTATCTTGTAAAACATAGAAGGTGAATCCCTAGAGAACACAGAAAGCAAACCATGCAGGGGTCTAAATCAATCTACATCCTATTATAAATTAAAGATTTTTTTTTTTTAGATTATGGATAGGAGAGCACATTTCATTACTATATTATTATTTCTTTTAACTCTTACAATATTATAGATACTTCTGGTTGACAATCAAATAACTCAACGTTTAGCCAACTTGTTCATTTAATTTTAATAAAGAGATGATATGATATGAAAGGTTAGTGTCGGTGTCATGTCTTTATTACTAAAGAGATTTCTCTTCACTTTGTCAGGAATGGAAATCTCTGCATTAGGAAAAAAGACAAACAAAACACTTTTGTAATGCGCCTGGGCACACAAACCACTACCGACTCCAGATATCCTTGAATAAGGTTTATTCAGAATGGTACAGCACAGCAAGGGTTAAGTCCAATCAAGCAAGGTACAGAAGGATAAGGCAAAAGCAGGTCAGTAACAATCCGAGGTCAGGGCAGGCAGCAGGCAGAATGGTCAATAACAATCCGAGGTCAGGGCTGGCAGAGTTCAATCAGAGTTAGGTTCAGACCGGGTCACTGAGGAGATGACAAGCAGAAGTTTTAAACACACAAAGACACACCCAAGCACACTGTGGTAACAGAGGCTATAGCGGGCAATGGGGTGATGGACAGGCTCTCCTTAAATAGCCAGGATGACCAATCACCTTGCGCCACCTGGCACTGTCTGATGGGAGACTGAGTAAATCCCCTGCAGCTGATTGGCCGCAGGGAATTCAAACTAACTATGTCCCGCCCTGGGGCGAAGCAGCCGAGTGCCACGCCCTCGGGGGGTACAAGAGGGACGCATGGTAACACGCGCACCTCTTCCCACAGTACCCCTAGGACGTGCACTACTTTGCACTTGCACAGTGCTGGGAGCAGGAACCACATTCAAAGGGATGCAAGGGCTGCTGCCTGGCTGATCAGTAATTAGTCCAGGGCGGATCCCTCCGCCTGCAGAGACCGACAAGCTGTGAGCAGAGGAGCAGCCTTGGTTATGCTGCTTGCTACTGAGGGGTCTCCCTCTGTGGCTGGGAACCCCAGGGACACCGCAGGCTCGCAGGGCGGGTAAGTTCCTTACAACTTTATTACAGAAAAAAATGGGTTAGTTATTCTGATCATACTTTTATCACTTTCCATGCCTGAGCCAGTGACAACGTTTTACCATTTCTTTTACGAGTGCCACGGGAACAAGGAGTAAGGGGGAAGGCAGATTCTCTCCAAAATTTGGGCTAAATTTCAGTTTGAAAGAAGTATGACACTTGGAATCTCACTTCAGTTTTACAGAAATAACTACCCTTTTTGTGTACAAACACTTAATCTTTGTTAGCCATATAACTCTATCTGTCTTTGACAGGCAGAAAAGTTTATGTCTTTATCTTCAGCCTGTGAGGTTTTCTTTCCTACTGTTCACATCTCTGTAGGCAGCTTTGAGTCATTAAAATATTACATAACTCCTTTTCTTCAGCTCCCAGGAGAGAAGTCATCATGCTCAAGTCATCTTGTTTTCTTGTGGGTAACTGCATTTTTAAGCAGACTTTTAATGGTATTTTTTATGTACACTACAATAAATTTGCACATATTTACTGTATAATCGTACGGACATTAACTGCTTCTGATACTCTTGAAATATGATCGCTTTCTTACTTTCCTTTCACTGGAAGGGCTGTTGATTTGTAGTACACTGCTTATAAACTGATTGTGACCCCTACATCATAATGAATTTGTGCAGTATCAGAGAAAGTGCAATTCCCTATGCTTTATTAAAGCTGTTTTTTCTGCTTTAAATCTACCCAGATTTTGCATGCTAAGGATAACGTGTAACTGCAGACTTTAATTACATTTTCATTTCTGCACATGTGCCTGGCAAACATATACATCAAAAATACTAAAAAAAAATATTGAATTATAATGGCCATTCAGCTATTATTACTGGTCTTTGGAGTTTATTGTTGACTTTCTTAATTTTAAACAATAAGAAACAAAATCTCAAAAGAGGTTTATGTTTTCGGGCCTGGAGAGAAATCAATATTAAAATTGTTAATTACTTTTATGGAAAAAACAGATTTCAGTACCTTCAAATATCAACTCTCCTGTGAAGTATTAAATGAAAGGTCATTTGATTTGATTCGGGAAAAAAAAATTAACCACAGTGTGCTGAGCATTTGCTTTAATCCCTTCTCATTTTTCTGGACTTTGAGTGTTTATTGCAAGCAGGAGGTAAGCAGTCACAATATAAGAATTGTTCTGTTATTCTTCACAGTTGACTGCTGAGCATCTGTATTAAGGGAAGGCCAGCTGCAAACACTTTGTAGCTGCATGTATCTCATACCAGACTGGAGGAAGTAGGCTAAGTGTTGTGTTAGTAAGCACATTCTATTATAATACTCATAATGTTGGCTTACATTTGTTATTTCAACACAGCAGTAGTATTTGTAAACAATGTATCGTTCTGTTTTGGGATTATCCCCATGTCTATGTTCTATCAATCCTACTTTTTATACAATTATCCTAATTTGTCTTACCTTTCATGAAATAGGCTTGTTAAAAATGGACCAAGATATGTTCAGTTTGAGAAAGCCAGGTACGCATATTGTAGACAGGGATTAAAGTGTAAATATTTTGTAATATGACCCTGTAATGTCTGTGTGTTTTTTTAAATATTTTAACAAAACTACACACTAAGGCTACATACACATATCAGATCATTCTCATCCAATTTACAGCTTCAGGGCTGATATCGGATGATAATCTGACATGTGTATGTGGCCGTCCGACATTGTACATGGATCTTTTCTGGTGGATACCTGAACGACAAATGATGAACAACCGCAATGCAAGTGAATACGAGAGAGCACAGCGGGGTGCCACTCCATCGACCCCCCCCCTCTCCATAGAGTAGAATGGTGCTGTATGTATAGCACTCATTCATGCATCTTTCAGTCTTTTGTCATTGGAAAGGATCTTCAAAGATCCTTTCCAAGAACAAAAGTCTTAGGTGTGTACACAGCCTAAAGAAGCATTGCTTGCAAAATAAATGTTATAGTGACAACCAACAACAACTAGCAATCATCAAACAGCGCCTATAAAAAAAATGTCCACCTACAATAAAATCCAATATGTAATATTTTCTTCCAAAAACAAATTCTTTATTTCATTATGCAGCAAGAAACTTATGATACCTCAAGAAAAACTCAACTACTACTACAGCAATGATGTTCATAAAACATACACTTATTTATCTGTGTATTTATTTAATAATTCTATCCAGGAAACCAGGCCCTATATTGAGCACATAATTAACAAGCAATAATCTAATGCTGCACAAACTATCATTGTATAAATGTTTTATTAAATGTAAGTACATTATCCCAAAGTCTACTCCAGATAGCCAGGAAGCTGCGGATGTAATAATCAACTACAAACATGATTACATATGCTTATGATAATTCACTCAGCCAAAAGTCCCCCATATTAAGAATCCTTATGCAAGACTGTATGTTCACCAACATGTTTTCTTTCTGTATGCCTGATCTGAGCCCTTATTATCATTAATTGAAATATAAAAAAAAACAAAGAAATACTCTAGATTGTAAGCACTCCTAAATGTTGTTTCTACTTTTGCTGTAAGAGTTCATGTAACATGTAACATGTAATTGAATGTTATTCTTTTGCTTTATAATATTTTCACCGAACTGACAACTTTTAGGTACACTTGTTAAAGTAATCATTGAAACAAATATCCTATCAGGTAATCAATAGGGATGAGAAAGCGAATTTTTTAAATTCGGTCTCGCGGCGAATTGGGCTGTTCTTGCTTACCAAGCATGAGACCTGAATTTTTGAGACCTGCAAGACCATACTTGCTGCTCCACTCCCCTGATTGCTCTTGCAGCCCTTTACTAATTGTAGCTGTTCTTGGATAGAGTTTCTCTATCCAAGAACACAGGAGTCCTGTGGACTCTATCCAGGTACACATACTACAGGGCGGCAACAGCAATCAGGGGAGCGGAGTCCTGTACTATGTGTTCCTGGATAGAGTTTCCCTATCCAGGAACACAGTGGGAGTTTCACGGCTGGCTGCTCATGAAAAAATGCAGCGTGGGAAAAATCCTATGATTTTTCCCACGGCCACATTCATTCATAAATGCAAGCCACATGACTCAGTCTGAGAGGAGGAGTAACGCGGCTGCATTTATGAATGAAGCCGAGAGAATCCTCCTGTCAGTGAGAGATCCCCGGGCGCTACAGGTCAGAATGAGGGCAAGAATGTGAGTAATGGCTCACTGACAGGAGGACTGAATGCAGCCGCAATAATCCTCCTATAGTGATTTCCGATGGTTTCAAAAAATTTTGCGGATCCATCGGAACTTCGAGGAAAATTTCGCCAGAATGCCAGAGGCATTCTCGCTTATCCCTATTAATCGAATGGCAGCAACTCAGTGTAATTAGGCATGTAGGCATTGTCAAGACAATCTGCTGAAGTTTAAACACAGCATCATAATAAAGAAAGATTTAAGTGGCTTTGAATGTAGAATGTTTGTTGGTGCCAGGTGAGCAAGACTGAGTATTTCAGAAATTACTGATCTGTTGGTATTTTCATGCACAATCATCTCTAGGTTTTACAGAAAATTGTCCTTAAAAAGGGAAAATATCTGGTGAGCATCAGTTCTCTAAGCAAAAATACCGTGTTGATGCCAGTGGGCAAAGACGAATATCTAGACTGGTTTGAGCTGATAGAAGGGCAACAGTACCTCAAATATCCATTAGTTACAGGTTTATGTAGAAGAGCAACTCTCAAAGCACAACATGTCGAACCTTGAAGGAGATGGGTTACAGCACAAGGAGACCACAATAGGTGCTGTCAGCTAAGAAAAGGCACCCAAGGGTTCAATTTGCACAGATTCACCAAAAATTGTTCAGGCTGGTTGTGGCGATGTATTAGTGTTGTGGATATTTACTTTCAGAAGGATAATGCTGTCACAAAACTCATCTCAAATCACATTGATTTCTTGAACATAATCGTGAGATCACTGTAATCAAATTGCCTTTACAGTCACCAGATTTCAGATTTCAGATATCACCTTTGAGATGTGCTGGAACTGGCAAATGTGTAATGCTATCACGTCAATATGGATCAAAAGCCACACAAGGACTGTTTCCAGCACCTTGTTGCATCAATGAAATGAAGAATTATGTAATTTAACTACCTAATGAAGTGGCTGGTGAGCGTATCTTTATATATATTCACCCATATCACTGGATATTCCTACTATATAGGTATGAACTGAAAATGTATTGTCACCTATTGTTTGAAATGCTCCACAACTAGATTAAAAGTAAAAATAATTCTGTGAAATAAATATCTCCAACAGTCTACAGTGGTGTGATGAACAAACTATAATGAATGTCCCAACACCCAGTTCAAACCTATGATTGCCATTTGCATGTGTAACAGTGAAATATTAACATAAGCAAGACACACTAAAGGAAACTAAAAAGGAAAAGAAAAAAAGGAAGTAACACATAGCTTTGGAGGAAGTGGGATTGACCCCTGCAATGCACAATGCTACTTATCTGTCTGGAGTCAGCCTATTGAAAGGCTACAACTTGCAAAGCAGCATTGGATACAAGGACAAAGGTCCTCTCCTCCTCCTGTGTCACTGTCTGTATCTTTCATTTGCAACCCCTAATAAATGTACAGCGCTGCGTAATAGGTTGGTGCCATATAAATAGTTTATTTTTTATATTATTATTGTTAATTAAGACAACAATTCTATTTTTAAGATTCTGGGCACACCTTGGGGTTGACATTTTTTTTATTAATGTCAAAACTGAACAGCAGCCAGAATTGTATCTAAAGTGAAAAAAATGTAATTTACTGCAGCTTGGCAGCCTTAAGTGAGGTGATGAAATAAGTTATTTTCAGGCTTCATTACAATTATTTGTACTTGATAACCCTACAAATAACACACTTATTGGGCCTGATTTAATAAAGCTCTCCAAGGCTGGAGAGGATGCATTTTTATCAGTGAAGTTGGGCGATCCAGTAAACCTGAAATAGATTTCCTCAAAGGATTTACTATTTTCTAGCGAATGTTTTGAATTCTGGACCAGATGCATTCCAGGGTTGCTGGAACACCCAGCTTCACTGATGAAAGTGTATCTACTCCATTGTCCTTGGGAGGCTACATTCACTTCTCTACTTTATCTCTGGAAGGAGCCTTGTTTGCCACCCAGGCTGGAGTTCATACATATATGTTTTTGTTCATCTCTTTTACATAGTGGTCACGCAGCTCACCATTCCTGACACCATAATATGCATTTTATCCTTTTTATATTTAAGTAATGCCATGAACACCCCAAATGGCTTACTTAGCAAGCTATGCTCTCTATGCAAGAAATAGATATGACTATAAAGCTGAGAGAGGAGACACGCTGCATCAGCCACCTCTACGCTGCCCGCGATCCATGAGGTCCACGCAGGATCACTGGGGAGGTAAGTACCTTACATCTGCTAAATTTATTGCTTTATTTATTTATTAAATTGTAGACAACTTGTCACTTCCTGTTGTGTCTGTAAAACAAGAAGTTAAAGGAATTCCTTCTAACAGGATACATAAGGCATATACTGTGGTTTTTAACCCTTCCCTACTTTTCCTAAAACTAGAGTTAAAGTAAGGATTACCTCAGTATTTTTTTAAGAACTATTTTTTTTCTAGTGAAAACTTTTGTTGGGAGAATTTTGGCTTCCACTGACGCTGTTTTGTTGCCTGTGTTCATCCCATAAATGAATATTTACTAGAAAAATCAGCTCTCTCTTGTACATGGTGGTGTTGGTATCCTTCAGTGTTTCTCAGGACAAAAATCTTTTCCAGCACTAGACACTAGGGATAAGCGAGCGAGAATATTACGTTCGATCTCGCTGCGAATCAGGCCTTTCTCGCTTAACAAAAATGTAAGCAAGAACGGCCTTCTGATTCGCCGAGAGGTCGCGCTCTCGCCGAACAGGAGGATTTCCAGGGCTGCATCATGCAATCCTGTGCGATCCCCGTGCACTAGAGATTAATTAACCTCTAGTGCCCCGGAGATCCCAAACAGGAGGATTCCCTGTTTAACCTCTAGTGCCCCTGAATGCAGCTCTGGGAATCCTCTTGTTTTAATTTCCTCTTCCAATGGTTTCGCGAAATCGGTTTGCCGAAATTTCGCTGAACCATTGGAAGTTCGAGGAAATTTTCCCCTCATCCCTACTAGACACAGCTATATAATAACCCCACATAGTCTTAAGGAGGGCTGTATACCTACACCTAGGGTAAAGCCCCATCCCATTGGTAGGTACTTTGCCACCTTCCGATGACCTCACACATTTGTCTGCTGTATTGTAAAGTTTCTCTAAAGCTGACCATACACATTACAGGATTATACAATCTCCTTAGATAGATCTACCATCTATATAATATGAAGGCCTATATGAACTAACATAAACTATTAAGGATTCTCCTTATATTACAAAGCTACTCTACACCTGATTTACAATCAGTCTATATTCTATATGGTGAGCTTAACTGTCATCTACCTATATCAGCAATACAATATATGGGGAACAGAACAGAGAATTCTTACTTTTGGCTTTTAGCTTCTGTCCTCTATTCTCAATGGATTCTTTTTATAAATTAGGAATCCAGCCTAAGGTGAAAAACCACATGGCTAAACATAAAAGGGAAGTATGGGCACAGCATGGGGGCGAAGACAGGATTTCAGGGGAGAGATATTTAGTAACTGCCTCCGCTGGCATTCATCCAAATGAGTTGGCAGTTTTAGGCGTACGTACACTGTTAAAACAAAAAAGCTAATTATTCTTGGTTCTACTCACAGAATGCAATGCCATCTGGCATGAAATACTTCCAGCCTTTTTGTGTTTTTAAAGAGAATCTTTAGTGTTATTAAAATGCTTTGTAGATATAAAGGTCAGCCTGATATATGTATGTAATCCAAAGAAAATATGACCGAAGATAAAAACACTTGTTGCTATTTGTTTTAATTGTAATGAAATATGCAAAGTACTGGTGCACAATGATTGCAATGATGATAGATTGTATTTTTCAACTTTAGTTTTAAATGGAGCACGGACAAGTTTTGTTGTGCCAGGTATGGATTTGATTTGAGAATTTTCCTGAAAAACTTGACAGAGGTTCTACCCTCTTGTTCCTGTAATTATTAATTAGTTTTTATTCCTTGTTGGGGATATCCTTTCATTTCCTGTTCTGTGTTCCACCAAAAAAATAGAAAAAGGAAATTGTGTAAAAACTTACAAACGGGGGCAAATACAGCAATAAGATGTTGGCAACTGCTCTAACCTTTCTCTACCTTGTCCCCTACGGCTAGATTTATATTTATCAGTTGCATAAAACAATATTATTATTACCCAGTATTTATATAGCACTGACATGTTACGCAGCACATCAGAGTCCATAATCATGTCACTAGCGGTCCTTCAAAGGAGCTCACAATCGAATGTCCCTACCACAGTCATATGTCATTAAAGCAGACCTAAAGTAAAATTTTTTCTTTACATAAAGGGGTAGACTAACCTTTTATGTAAGGTTAAAACTACCTTCTTTTTTAGGGGGGGGCACGCATGAGCAGTGTGATCGGCACTCATATTTCTGCAGGGTACACCACCCCATCTCATGCCTGCACAGTGCGAGATTGTGTAATGTAGGCAGAAGCAGGATGAAGAAGAAGAAAGAAGATGGCAGCGCCCAGTGTGGAGACAAAGAGAGATAACAGGACGGTGTGGCACCCAATCCAGGAAACCTCCGCAGGGATCTTCGAAAGTAAAGGTGATTGAGTTTTTTTATAGTTTAGTTCTCCTTTAACACAATCTAAGGTCAATTTGGGGGAAAGTCAGTTAACCTAACTGCATGTTGTTGGAAGGTTGGAGGAAACCAGTATATCCAGAGGAAACCCACGCAAATATGGTGAGAATCTGTAAACACCATGCAGCTAATGCCCTGGCTGAGATTCGAACCTGGGACCTAATGCTGCAAAGGCCAGAGTGCTAACCTCTGGGACATTGAGCTGCCCTAAAAAAAAAAAGGAACACACTGTATATTTGCATTGTCCTTTTTCCTAATAACTTTTCATACTATATTTACCTGGGCTGTAGCTCACCATAACACACAGGTGGAAGTGCTTTATGTGTTGGGCTCCCCAGAAAAAGTGCAGGTGTGACAGGTTTGTTTAGGTAAACTGAAAGTCTAATCTATGTGAATTGCCTGCCTTAATGCCACACATTTCAAAAAGCAGAAATAACAGCATATTGCGTGACAAGGTCCTAATACATCCTTTATGAATGACTTGCAGCCTTAATCTGTTGTCTGGTTGTGTGGGTCCAAATGTTGGGGCTGTAGCACCAATTTCATCTCATTACTTCACCCATTACTTGAAGTAATATTGGCATGCACTTAGGTAAGTGGTAAAGCAAGAATACCCTGCAAGAAAAAAAGACATGGGTAATAAAATCATAAGAAATATATACATGAAACATTTATGTTATAATAATATTTTTTATTAACTAGTATTTATATAGCACTGACATATTACGCAGCAATTGAAAAAGTCCATAGTCATGTCACAACTGTCCCTTAAAGGAGCTCACAATCTAATGTTCCTAATACATGTGCATTGTGCCAATATGATGCATGAAAGTTCATCATTTTCAATACATTATTATTGTACTAATGTTTGCATAACCTTTGGTACTAAATGCATTCACTATGTTTGTCCAATACCTTTAAACTGTTACTCATCCCTGAGGAGTAAATCGTAAGAAGAAGCCTTGCAGAATTCAGCTGTTTAGGTTAATTTATTAAACTCTGGTTTGGTGCAGCCACATGGCATAATGTGCAAGGTATAGTATATGGCTGACTTACTTTGCCAAGTGTAAGAAAGAAGGCCAAAAATAAGACATGAACTAATCTGCATGCTTAACACCACATTCGGAAAGAGGATCTGAGAGCCTTTCTCATGGGCATGAACACAGACATTGTGCTCCTGCCAGAAAGCAAAACTAGCTTCTACGTGCAGATTGGGAACTTTACTTTGTTCTTTCAGAAGTCTCTCCCTTTAATTATAGGTACACTGTGCACAATTAGAAAATAAATGTGTTATGTGTGAAGAATATGCAGTAATTTTTACACAACTGTGTATTTACTTATTTTTTAATACTGCAGAATTTTAAAGTTGTACATTATGTAAAAAGCTAAATGTGCAGTGTTATTTATGAAAGTGCCTGAAAATCTTCAGTTCTGTTCTTGTGATCCACATACCTCTGGCTTACACCATACCAGGGTTTGGACTTCTATTGCAGTTAAGCACTTTTGTTTGGTCCAGGACACACCCCAGCCATCGACTGGACAATAAACAAGAGCCAGCACCCTGATAAGATATACTTATGTTCTCCCTTCTTTAGGGAGACTTGATGGACTGACAGCACAATGCAGTGCATCAGAGGAAGTCAACTTAAATACAAATGTGTATACATGTATTACCTGTACTTAAGAATGTTCATAAATACTTCTAAATAGCTCATAATTGCTTTATGTATCCTATCCATAATAAGTTTCAGTATTATTACAAAATTTGAAATATATTAGTCTTTGTAGCCAAGAAAAAGGCACAATAATATATATATTTGCAGCAAAACCATAGCTTACAGTAGCGGTCAACAACCTTTCCGGCCTCATGGTCCAATTCATAATTTTAATTCCCCTGAACCATTAATATGATTTTAAAAAAAAGAAAAATACATTTGTAAAATAATGATCTTCCTAATGCTGCCTGACGAGGACTGTGGATGCTCTGATTCATTGATCAGCTCACAGTTAAGTGAAGTATTACTATTATTACTATTATCATTAGTTCTATTATCTTTGCTATTACTAAAGAAATGCTAAATATTTGTTTGCTTTTTCTCACTCATTATGGGTTTATTTCATTGGAATCTAAGACCAAACAAGAAATGATAGTTATCAAAGTCAAACTATTTGATGCCAATAAATATACCAGTTAAAGAAAATACAGTTAGGGTCATACTTACTGAAAAAAACATTTGAGAAATAAACAAATAAAATAAAACAGTCGGATGAGATTCGGTATTGGCAGAACGGGGGGACTGTTGTAATGGTGTAAACAATACTGAAGCGTACAGCTTGGTAACAGTTGTCTCATACAACTTCAGACTACACTGATGTCACGCTGCGCCTCCCTTGTTTTTCTGTCTTTAGTCTGGTTTGTGAATTTAGTGCAATATAAAGGCCAAAATTGTCATTCAGAATATAAGAATTTATTAGAATATTGATTTTGTTTTATTATGAATAAAACATAAAAATTGCAAATTTTCTTGTGGACCACGGGCTTATAGCACAGGTTCGCTTTCAATTAATGCTTCCTAATTTAAGGTGTGAGCATCCAAAATTCCCTTTCTACTGACAGCTCACCTGGACTCTCAAGCTATGCCGATACCACCTTTTGCCATTTTTACACATCAGGCTAGTGTTTAAGAAACAGCAGCCCAATACAGGAAAGAAATATCCCCTAAAATATACCATAGAGAGGAGTTATATTATGTGCTCATCCCATAACAAATGTTACATCCATCCTTGAACATCAACTCCCACTGACCAGAGAAGATTTTACTGTGCAACTTCTAAAGGAAGAAAAGAAGGAAGAAGAAAAAAAAACTGAAATATTCACTAATTAATTCCATGAAGGTGAATATGATTTTCTCTCAGTCTGTTAAGATGATAGATCAATCTTTAAAAGGAAAAATTGGTAACTCCAATTTTAAACCGGGACAGAAGGTAGCAACTATCTGCTCATACCAAGGGTAAGTAAGTTGCACATCTACCACCTCAGACTTCTTGCACCTAATTCTCTGATACACCAACGGCACAGAAGAACTTTGGTATCATTCAACATTGTGCTAGTGTTTAAAGTGGAGCACTTCCTCGTAATAACAATGAGCATTTAATATGATATAAGCAAAGCAAAATATAACTATTACGGTATAACTGGGATAATAGATCATCTTTTGACTATAGGGGTCTCTGAACTGTCTGTGCATCAGCACTTTGGCAGTTTAATGTAGCTCACCACCAAGAAATGATTTTGGTTTGCGGTGAATGGGGTACATATTGGAGATCAACTGAACCTATCATTACTTGATAATATTATGGAAAGGTTATCAAACATCCAAAAATTAAAGCACACAAGGGATTTCTAATCTATTAATCATCTATCAGTGAAATTATAGGAATCTTAGTCCATCTAATTTTTTAAGGCTAGAACACATCTTGTTCTTTATTACTTGTTTATTGCTTTTCCAAAACAGCCCAACTAATACTAATTTTATAAGTGGAACCCAGTGAATGGACTCCATTGTCTTAGATACTCCAACAGTAAGATATAATTGTCTGAATTCCTGAATCTATGCCTGTGCTTAGGCTCTTTGGGTGTTCCCACTTCCTGTGTGTATTCTACCACCTTCTTTTTTAGTCTCAATAATAAAAAATAAAATGTCTACATCTGCCTTTGCTTCTTACTGCCTACCACCAGGAAAAATAGAATAATGAATTATTCTTCATACTGCCAGTTTTTTGTGTTCTGATTTTTAATTGTCTGAAAAAGATGGATGTGACACATTAAAAGGAATTACTTATTTATTACTAATTACTTACCTACCCAACCAGATTCTATTCTCTGTATGGAGACTGAAATGTAAACTACCTTTAAATTTCTTAGTTCTGGGGTGGCAACGCCATGGTAACTGTGTTTCCCCTGAACTGGCTTTACAAGGAAAAACATTTTATGAACTGCATATAGCTAACGTATGCTTGATCATTTATGAATGCACTGACCAAAAGCATAGTTGGAGCTTATAACTCCATTCAGTTTTCCCAGACAAAGTTTATTAGTCTGAATACTCTCAGTCTGCCCAGACTTTAAACCACAAAAGGAGTAGTGTATCCCTGAGAGTGGTGCATTGCTGCCACCAAGTGGATAAAATTGTGAAGCATTCAAATGCCTCAAAATATGTTTCTAGAAAACTAAAATTTACCTAAAGCACCAAAAGTATATTTCATATACAATTTTACTGTATATCTATACAGCACACATTGAATCATTTTTCAATTATTACCTGTGTATTCACAAACTGACTTTCTTGGATCTTACACTGTAGTTATAATTAGCATTTACCCATTAGTCTGATTGATTTCCTGCATACCTACTGGGCCTACATATATGGATTTTGGCCTAAAATCCTAACTTGCATTCATCAGCTCAAAGTTTTATTAGATTGTAGTTATTTAAAGCCAACTCTGGGCAATAACGTATCCTTCCAAACACCCTGAAAATAATTTTGTATGTTTTTTTGTGTAACGGTGTTAAGAAAGTTATATACTCACCTATTTTTGTTGTCCACATTTTCTAGCTGTGGGTGACTCAGATGTGCCCATGCTGGATGGTTACTACTGTTCCCTTGTGCGTGATGTCATTGTTGCAGTCTCTTTTTCTGCATCCTAGGAGGACCCTGCTGCTGAAAAGCCAATATGAAGATTCCATGTAGTGCTGGTTGTGACATGGAATCATGTAGATGAACCCAAGTATTATAAACTAAAAAGGAGAGAAGCCTTGGTACTGCAGCGTTAGGTGATCGCAGCCTTAAATGAGTAAAAATGACATTTACGTAAATTTTTTGTCAACAGTTAGAGGGGATGGGAAGTTATAACACTTTCCAACAGATCAGATTTATTTGATCATTGTGGTGGACCTGACAGTAATACCATTGGTATTGTAAGGTAATTCTAATGCTAGGTGTAAAGACATTTGCCAGTGGGTTTTGTTTATGAGTTCATAGGAATCAAATCTACTTGAGGGAAATTAAAGGTTGTCAGAACTGTTAAAAAATCTCTTATTATTATATCTCTTAGCTTATTATTGAGGATAATTTTGATTATACATGAACTGTCTGTGATTTTGAAGGACAGTCCCTCAGATCCAAGGTCCTTTCCTATTTCTGTTCCTATTTCTTCTGCAGTTTTGGCTCTTTTACACCTGTACACCTCTATAAAAACATGTATTAGCTGGCTATAACTAGTGTTTATACTACACTCAACCTTTTCACCAGCATCTAAATGATTCTATTTGTTAGTTTGAAATCATTCCTTGCATTTTTTTATGGTCAGCAAAATGGGGGCCTACATATTTTGAGCTCAAAGTGTCCCTTGCTCTTATTTTTTATTAGGTGGAAGGTATGGTAAAAGGAAAGGACCTCCCACCACTTGTGTGTTGCATATGAAAGCCAGATGAAAATGTCGCTGATCAACAGTTGATCCCTCCAGGGGAATATGAGAAGAGGTCTAACTGCTGTTTGTTCTCATTAAGAGACCTGCACAGCTATAGGCACCTTTTACTCAGATGTTAAAATACTTTGACATTTTGACAACAAGCAAACACATATGTAAAGGTACTTATAATAAGGGCACATTTTAACGTTTTTGGTGACCTGTAGATGAAGTAAGGGAATAGTGAGTGTAAGGGCTTATTCACACTGGCAGTGAGTTTACTGCTTACTCACGCCAGGAAATGCTGACCTATGGGGAGATGCTATAGGTAGTGTCTCCCTGCAGCAGCCCCCATAGAGAATTAATAGGGGATGCAGTGAGTGATATTAGTACAACTTACTGCAGCCAGCTGTCACATGTGTAGATGCTTTAGGAACCACTAACTAATTCATATTAATCACAAGTATATTCATAGGATCATTCGTCTTTATTCTATGACGGGCAACTAAATTAATAAAAGGAATGGAGGAGCTCAGCTATGAGCTTAGCTGAACTGAATCTATTCTCCCTTGAGAAGACACATATAAGGGGGGATAGGATCATCCTGTATAAATATATAAACGGTCCATATAGAGAACTCTCTTCCCTATTAGTCATTTTGAGATCATTACAAAGGACAAGAGGGCACTCTTTGCGTCCGGAGGAAAAGAAGTTTAAGCTCCGGATAAGGAAGGGATTCTTCACTGTAAGGTCTGTGAAAATGTGGAACTGGCTCCCTCAGGAAGTAGTTTCAGCAACTTTTATAGATTGCTTTAGGAAAGAAGCTGGATGTATTTCTGTAACACAGATTATAACTGGATATTAAGGCTTTAAAGTAAAAAATACCAGTGACTGTTGATCCAAGGAACATCCGATTGCCTCATGGAATCAGTAAGGAATTTCTTCATCAGGGTTTTTTTTTGCCTTCCTCTGGACCAACTATGTCATATAGGGTTTTGTAACTGGGATATGTTTACTTCCCTAGTGGATGAACTTGATGGACTTTTTTCAACCTTACTCACTTTGTAACTATATTTGTTTTTCACATTTATGGTCTGTTGGCAGTGTTTTTATTTCCTCCTTTAAAAGATGCTAGATAATTGACGTTTCTATTTCTGACATTTTTATAAAATGGTTACAGTGCAAAAACATTCAGATACCATAACTCAATACATACGTTAAAAACCAAAGTTTTGGTTTTTAAAGATTTTTGTATGCTGTTAGTACTAGTAATAGCCTGTATCTTCATTGTTGCCCTTGTGTTTGAAGTGCAGATACAAGGTCAAAAGCTTCGAGGTATTGTGCTGCACAAAGTTGTACCAAACCATTCCCATTAGGTTGAATGGGAGCTGTTTGGAGTGCGGTTAAGAAAGTGGTACAACCATGCAGTTGACCGTAGGTCAGATATGGGCCTAGAGGCTCCTGTTATTTTTTGAAATCCTGTATATAGTCTGCCTGTTTTCTAAGTGGTTTCCCTTGTACGTCTGTGTACACTCTGCTTTGACCTTCTGCTAATGAAATGCAAAAATGCTGCCTGCAATGATAACTTAAAGTAAATATGAAGTTGAGATTTTATATATAACCTTTCCAGCCAGCAGGATTTAGGTATACATGCAGCTGATTACTGGGTAAAGGGCTGAAAAAAAAATATTTCCCTCTCTACCTCGCATAGTGACAATGTGGATTTTGACATAAGATAGTGAATAAAGTAAGAGTAAGTAAAAGTTTATCTAATCACATGGAAGGAAAATGGAAAAAAAACTAGCTTTGCTGACTATCAAATTTTCGCTGTAAAAAATTGGGTAATTATGGTGAATATAGCTTTTATTCCCCAAGCCAGCAAGAGGTGAGGAAAGAGGAAAAAGATGTGATTAGTAAAAACGCCCAAGAAAAATATGAGCATTGCATTATGGTGGAGGTCCCACCGCAATGGTAGTTTTTACATTTTACTCAATTCATGTTTAAATAATGTTCTTTTACCTGTAGATTTGATGCTTAACTTTGGTTCTTTTAGTCATCTGTGGTAAGACACTGTGAAACACATCCTGGGGAAGCATTCCTTAGACTCAGCTGTTTCAGAAAGATAAGGTCCAGGATTACATACTTCCATAGCAATCTGCAAACCAAAGAATTATTGTACTCAGGTAGGATTTTTCCAAAGTTGGCATCAATGCATATGCAGTACTGAGAGCCTGCTAGCCCCCAAGAAAACGCTGCTAACCTTGTAAATGCCAAAGACTTTTAAATCATCACATCTAAGGTCTGTTTTATATGCATTACTTTGTTAAGGTAGGTGAATAAAATCATATTGGACTGATTTATTTATAACCATCAAAGTGAAGGTGACTTCAAAGAAAAGGGAGCCAATTAGCTGAACCCTTACAAAACCACTGCCTGAGAATACAAAATATTTGTATTCTGAATACTATTCCTAAATTGCTGCTGAAGGTGTTAATTTACGAGTACTACAAAACTAGTGAATTTTCACTTTGGCCAATCAAGTTTTATTTAAGTTAGTAAATAAGGTGACACTAAGCGAAAACTGACTTAAAATATTGTATAATATATGTAAAATATTATGTAAATATATGTAAAATATTTTGAGTTTCATATGCTGGATTTATATTTTTTAACCATTGTGAAATCTGAATTCATAATGCTTTTTGTCATAAACTGAAATGGTGCACATAACTTTCAGCTACATGTACAACCTTCAATGGACTACCATAAATAATCACTGCCTTTATTTAATTGTAGAGCTCATAGCAGTAACAGTATTGTCACACAGGGGATCTGATGTACATGTACTGTAAAATAGACTAAGTAAGCAGCTTGCAAATACAAACTTATCTCCAGCTAACATTTATAAGCAATTACAGTGACAGTTTTTTATATGCTTTATATAGTTTAAATCTGATAAACACTCCTGGCTGTATTTTCTTTTACATGGTATGTATGTAAAAATGACTTTTTTCCTTGAGCACACATCATAAGTGGACCATACCTTCATAACACGCGTTTAGATATGGAAGCCTGTGTCACAGAATACCAAAAAAGGAGCACAAGTTACAAACTGATATAAGGCTTTGCTATTTTAAAACCAGCCATAAAAAATATTGAAAATGACTATTTAAATTTACGTTTAATTGTATAAATTAGGCTGTAGTGATTGAGTTTACTTCAACTTTGAGGGGAGATAAAATTAACCTACTCCAAACGATTTGCTTGCAAAAAGAAAGTTTAAGTGCACTAAACGCTGATCAATTCTTTCCTAGTTTGCTGGGTAGGGATGGAGTAATCTTCCTGGGTTGGTTTCCCAATGGCTGAGCTCCTCCTGGAAATTCAGCAAACCCAACCATAGCGAAGAAACTCAATGATGTCTATGAAGGCAAATCCTTTGTTTAGGGTGAACTGCTGTAAATAGAAATTAAGGGAAGCTGTGCTCTTCCATGAGGGTCATGTACCACTGCAAGTAGGATTTAAAACAATACCAGCAGAAGGAGCCTTTTCATGTGGTTTAATTAATTGAAAACACACAAATGTATTAAATGATATGTTTTTGCAATGTTACAGAACAGTAAAATTTTCACAGTCACAGAAACGGCATATATTGGCATCACATATTTGCCTGCTAAATTGGTTTACTTTTATTACAATTGGCTTGGCTTAAGCACAGCATCAGTGCTCCAACCTTATTCATTTAAGATTAGCTGTTTTTCAGTAATCACAAGTACCGGTAATTTCAACTTTATAGTTTTTTTCCATCAAACAGTAATAAAGCTGGTTTGACTATTAAAAATAAATTTCTATCAATGTCTTATATAGAAATGAAAGGTCCTATTCACAAAATAAAGCACCTGTTAAAGAGATACAAATATTTTACAACCAGTAACTCTCCTATTCATCCCTGAACTAGACTGGGTAGGCATTGGAACATGTGTCTCCATTGCTTAGGGTCTATGGGGTAGCCCGGTACAATGAGGTGACATGCCTCTCCCTTGCCTGACATCAATGGAGTGTGGAGAAGGGATTTGTCCTTCCTTGCCTTGGATCTTAGGACTGTCTCAGTGTTGTGTGGAGATGTGGCCCTTGACAGTGAAGATATTTGTCACTTCATTGTCCAGTCTTTATATAGCTCAGATGTGCTTCTATTGCATAGTTATCTATGGAGTGCTGGGGGGCTGTCTTTCCCTATCAAAATCTCTATGGAGTGCCCAAATGAGCAGATGGGCCAGTGGTATCCCTTCTCCGGCTACTCCCCTGTGCCTGGGACTTGTACAGGGACGTGTCCTGCAGCTCTGGCTGGCACGTCCCCCCAGCGGGGTCCTTCTCCTGACCCTGCTCGTGCACTGGCCAGAGCCACGGACCCCCCAAATTTTCTCATGGACCACCGGTTGGCGACCACTGCTCTAGAATGCAGTGAGGTGTCTCTCTCTCTTCCTGGCAGTCTCTATGAGGTGAAATGAGGTTTCCCACTCCCCGGCAGTCTCTATGGGGTGTAGTGAGGTGTCTCTCTCCCCAGCAGTCTCTATAGAGTGCAATGAGATGTATCTCCCCCTATAGTGTAGTGAGGTGTCTCTCTCCCTGGCAGTCTCTATAATGTACAGTGATTTGTCTCTCTTCCTGGCAGTCTCTCTAGAGTGCAGTGAGATGTTTATCTCCCCTATAGAGTGCAGTGAGATGTCTATCTCCCCTATAGAGTGCAGTGAGATGTCTATCTCCCCTATAGAGTGCAGTGAGATGTCTCTCCCTGGCAGTCTCTATAGAGTGCAGTGAGATGTCTCTCCCCAACAGTCTCTAGAATGCAGTGAAATGTCTCTCTCCCTGGCAGTCTCTATAGAGTGCAGTGAAATGTCTCTCTCGGCCAGGTTGGCAGTTATCCCCATCCCAGAGCTCGCACTTCCAGGCACCTCCTCCCCCTGACTCGGATGTAGTGTGGCTGTGTTAGTGGCCAGATGTCCAGTGCCTATGACGAACGGCTAAGCAGTGCGCCTGTCCTGTTCTGTCCTATCCCTCCGCTTGTACATGAGTTGCGACTAGTTCCTATCCAGTAGACCAGAGGTCAGCAAACTCTGGCTTTTAGGCCACATACGGCCTAGCCAGTAGTCCGTTCAGGCCTAACACCCCCCTGGTCGATTGGCCTAATCCCAGCCGGCAGGGGTCGGCAACCCGCGGCTCCTGCTCCTCCTTGTTATACCTCCCTACTTATTGCAGCCGGCGTTACCACTTCCGCAGCCGGGGTAAAGGGACAGTCCCTCTCCGTATGCATTGCAGAGGAGAGGGATTTCCCTTCAGGGGCTTTCCTGGTGATGGGCGGCGTCAGCGCATGGCTCGAGAGAGAATCTGGCCCAGTGTGCCTTCTCAACCTCCTGAAATGGCCTAGTAGCCAAAAAAAGTTTGCTGACCCCTGCTCTAGAGGATGGGAAATAGCCTACTCAGTGTGAAATACTAGACCTGACCACTATGGAATAATGAGGTCCTTGTACTGGATATGAATTAGCCTTCTCATAAATGAGCAAGCTATTTTCTACCACCTCTAATTGACAACCAGTTTGGACAGCAAGTGGAAGTGTGTTTGTATGCAATAAGGGTAAGATCAGACAGCATAACGGGAACAAACCTATAACACAACTACAAATGAACAAAGGAGTTGTGCAAAGCAGTGGCAGCAAATCATGAGTGAAGTATGTTAAAGGAAAACCACAGCTTATTCAGAAAATGTCAAACTATTAAAAAAATAAATAAATAAATAAAAAATAAAAACCATGACATTTTATTCATAAAAGGAATATGTACATAATACATTCAAATAACAATATGTGACAATCTGACTTTCAAAATGGCAAAAGGCAACGAGGGGGGTCAAGTAGCAGTTTGTAGTGGAAAGAAACCATGCATACATTTGTACCAATTTGTGGAGAAAATGACAAAACATTGCCGAAGAATAGCTTAACAACAGAAACCGTAATTAACCACCTGGGCGTTTCAGTGATGTCTAGATTTCTGTACCAAAAGCGGTACACTGTTTTTCATGAATTTTTTTTTATAATTGTAGACCTGTAACTTACAGAAATATGTCCGAACAAGGGTCTAGTAGATATCATGAATATAAAAAAAAGTTTGAAACACACAATCATGTAAAAAAAAAAAAAAAATTACTTTTAATAAAATTAAATAAAAAACACAAACATCAGCTTAAACAAGAATACATAAGTCCAACGTCACATACCTATAGACAAAACCACATAAATATATTTTGTATTGGATTGGATACAGGACTTTGTATTGAATCCAATACAAAATATTTGAATTTCCCGCTACGACCCCCGACGGGCCCATGCATCAACGGGCGCATGCATGGACATCATCAGGAATCGCCGAGGGACGCGTACGCGAACGCCAGGTATTCTAATTCTTTCCGAACTTCCGTACTTCCATGCAAAAAGTGTAAAATTTTTTGCATGGAAATTTATTTTAGATTGTAGGCTATAATTCACCGAATTACTCAAAAATTACTTATAATTCACCAAATTACCGCATAACTCACCAAAATATGTCCAAAATTTTATAAATTGAATAATTTAATTTTTTTTTAAAACAAAAAAAAAAAATCTTCAAAAAAAAATCTTCAAAAAAAAAAAAAATCTTTAAAAAAATAAAATAGTGTATAATGTAATGTAATTGTACAGTAGCTTATATAATATATAATACAATTATATATATATTATATAAAGATTTCTTTGTATTGGACTCAATACAGCTTTTTGTATTGAGTTCAATACGAAGTGATTTGAATTTCCCTCCCCGCCTCGACGCATGCAGCGACGTCACCAGGAAACCCCGGAGATCGTCACAGCACTCGCCGGGAGAAGAAGGAAGAGAGAGGACGTGTCCGGAGGAGCTGCGGGGACAGGTTAAGTATTTTTGCAATATAATGTTTGTTTAAATTTTTAACCACCTGAGAAAAGTTCGGGTTTAACACTTTTTGCAAGTGTTTTTACCCCGAACCTAGGTCGGGTTTAACGGCCAGGTGGTTAAAAACCAGGCACAAAAACATTGCAGCAACAGATGAAGAGAACAATAATGAGGATTACAAAAAGTCACATCAATGCATAACATCCAAGCAAACTTACTTGATTAACCGCACCCCCCGCCCACAAACCATTCCAGTTAAAATAGTAAAAATAAATATGCATAAGTATTTATATACATTCAAATCTATTTTGACATACACACACAAGTGAAATGTTCCTTGATACATGTATTATAACATCTTTGCCAACAAGCCTTTTTTCAAATATTTGATTTCTCCAAAGCCAAACTACAATGAAATTTAATACAGATTCAAAATGCTTTTGAACATTTTTTTTTACATTCATACTACTGTGTGATGAGATGACATAATATAAAGTGCTAATTAGCATATATACAGCTTGATATGAATTAGTTTGCAGTGTTACAACCAGTCCAAAAAACAGAACAAAAAAAACATTATTAAAACAATTGCAATTCCAAATCCCCCCTCCTGTACCCCCATATTACCTCACAACAATAGGAGTGCACCCCAATACCAGTCTCTCCTCCCCCTCCTGTACCCCCATATTACCTCACAATAGGAGTGCACCCCCAATACCAGTGTCTCCTCCCCCTCCTATACCCCCATATTACCTCACAATAAAAACGCCCCCCATCACCTGCCCCCCCCCATATCACCTGACAACAATAGGATTGCACCCCATATTACCCTGCAATAACACAGTATACAAAACAGCTGTCCCCACTTTTCCCCATCCCCCTGCAATAATACCAGTCACCCCATCACCTGTGACACTTCCCCCATTTCATCTTGCAATAATAGCAATACATTCCAATCACCTAACATTCCCTGAACCTCCCTGCAATGTCAGTGCCCCCATCACCTGTCTCCCCCATAGCCCCTACATAACTACCTGTGCGCCCTATAATAAGGACATGACACCCCAGCAGTAACCTGTCAGCCTATAATATATAAGTCACACACACATAGCCGTTTAGCTGCGAGGAGACTGACGAGCAATGCAGTTTCCCAGACTTGAAGTTTGATCCATGAATCCCCGCCCATTTCCGGTTCTCTGGTTGCCGTCACTTCCGGGTTCTGGATGGGAGCTAGCCGCTACCCTTATACATGGCACCTATGGGCATCCGGCTGTCCCCGCTGGGGGTCGGGGTCTTCTGCCTGCTGGGGCTCGGGGTTCTCTATCACGTCTACTCGGGGCTCCTGACATTTCGTATAAAGGCCTTCATGTTGGGGGATGGGGCCGGCAGCGGCGAGGGCAGCACGGTGGATCTGCGGGAGCTGCTGGCGGTGGCGGTGGAGGCGGCGGAGCTGGGTGGGGTGGAGGTGAAGACGGTACGGGAGAGCAACAAACTGAACGAGAACTCCAAAGGGAAGACCAGAGAGGGGGCGGACGACAAGATGACCCGGGGGGATCTCCTCTCCAACAGGAAGATGGCCAGCCTCATCAAGAACTCCTTCCCAGGAGTGCAGGTACGTGTATGGGGGGCAGATCGTTTATTTATATGGGGGGGAAGTATTTTATATATGTTGTTAAAACTATGTATTTGGGGGCCCCCTGGGTTTTATATTCTAACCCAAGTGTATGGGAATGATTGAAGAAGGTGAAATGCAGGTCAGTTGGAGGTTTGCTGCAGGTCAGAGGTGATGATTCCAGAAATCCTTATAACTGACTCTACATACAGCAAATTTTTTACCATTCCATTCAGCCATGGGACTTTCGATGTCCTGATTTGTGGGTTGCAAAAACAAACATTGTAATGTATTAAAGCAGAACTATAATTGCACTTCTAAAAACCCCTCAGACATGTCAGTATCACATAGAGACAGGTGATGTCCCTTCCGCTATAATCCCTCCTACCTGCCCGATCACTCCATGGAACGGTCAGTGCAATTCGGCTATGGTTGCCGGGATACGGAATGACCCAATCAGCATGGCTGAAGATCCCATGGAAGAAGGGAAGAAGAGACTGGCCCCCAGTGACAGGACAGGTGAGTATTAAAGCAGGAGATAAACCAAAAAACAAAACATCTTTACAGGTGAGAAGCCCTCGCCCCTCTGCCAACTGACTTAAATTCTGTGGCTTCCTGGCTTCTTTCTTCTTTCCAGTGCAGATGGGACAGCAGGCACAGCCATTATTTCTCCTTCCGCTCATGTCTTGCACTGCACAGGCATGGGATCGGGTGATGTGTCTTCCTAAAAAAAAGGTGGCAGATCTCACTGTGCATGCCATTCTAGGAAAGCCTCTGATGACACGTGTGCCTAAGGAGCCACCCATAGCTTCTTGCAATACGTATGCCAGGAGGGTCCCAATTTCCCCTTCTGTCTATAAAGGGGTCCTCCCAAAAGATGTTTTTAAAAAGTCATCCTTTTATATTATATTATACAGATCGCCCCCTTTTATAAAATGTGATCGTTCCGTTTTAAGAGAGCCCAACCTCTGCTGGCAGCGTACAAGAAAGAAAACAAAACCTAGTCATGCAGCATTTTATCTAACAAAGCCCTGACTTGTTTGCTTGAAGTAATGTAAAACCTTTTTTTCATTTCTGTGGAATGAAGCCAATAAACGGCCGCAAATGAAATAGGTGTTTTAGTACAGAGTTCCTGTATAGAGCTGGAGGTAGGATGAGAAAAGACACGTCCATCAAGTTCAGAAATGCTTCAAGCCCAGGAATTCAGTTGTTATAATTCCATGATCTTTCTGTATTCAGCTTCTGTGTTTACCATCACTGCACTGTTGTAGTGACAATTAGCTATATATGTATGCTAAGGGTATTATATTTATATTTGTATATATTTAGATTGTAAGCTCTTCGGGGCAGGGTGCTCTCCTCATCCTGTGTCATTGTTTGTGTCTGTTTCATTTGCAACCCCTATTTAATGTAAAGCGTTGTGTTATATGTTGATGCAGTTTAATAATATTAGGATTTTATATGTATTGTACAAGATGGGTAGGGAGTGCAAAGAAGTCCCATGTGTGTTCCCTACACTCTGTTATAGCTCCTATGGCATGGCTGGATCTCACTAGTGCAGTGCAATGGAACTCAATAGATCAATGTTCCTTAGAACTTCAGGGTTCCGTCAGAGGTTGCTGGAGGTTCTTTCTGCAATGAACAGTTTGTGCCTCCTAGATCAGTTCAAGAATTCTTCCCAATGGTTAGCAGTGTAAGAGACATTCTTCCCATAGACCACCAAACTATAATATACAGTGAGCTGTGGATATAGTAATTAACTTTTAGGTTTCCCAGGGAACCTCCTGCTATATTTCAAGGGCTCGCTCATGTTAATAAGGTCCAGAAACGCTGCACTAGACATTCATTGGTGTGCTAGGATGATTCCTAATGGTACCTCTAACACTGCAGTACAAAGAAATTGGAATTAAAAATGCAGCATGTTTGATTCAAATGAATGGCCTACCGTAACACAACATTTACCAACCCAAATGGTAATATGCTGTGTTTGTTAAAAAAAATAAATCTGAGGTATTGTGGAAACAGGCCCTCAGGATCTTTATATTGGCTGAAAACCCCTCTAGATTTTTTATATAACATATTGAAGTAGAAACTAAAAGTTGTAATAGGCTGCTAAGGAAATTGCTCTGTGTTTGTGCAGAAAAAGTTCAATGCTGTGCTGATTTTATAGATTGCACACCTGCATTTTGCCATAGGCTGCATACACATGTTCAATAATTGCCATTGGAAAGGATCTTACTATCTTACTATCCTTTCCAACGACAAAAGACCGAGAGATGCATGGAGATCCATAGTGCTCTATGGAGAGGGGAGAATGACGGAGTGGCACCCCACTACACTCTCGCCCCTTCACTTCCATTATGATTTTGTCGTTGGTCATCCATGGATCTGCCAGGACGCATCCATGGACGATGAGCACTGTACACACACCAGATTCTCGTCTGGTATCAGCCTTGAGGCGATTATTGGACGAGAATCATCTGAAGTGTGTATGTAGCCTGAAATGAATGATTCCATTTTTTGGCAGTCTGGGACACAGTAGGAGGAAAGAAAATATGTGGATGTCACGCCACTATATAGTGAGGATATATTACTCATTTAGTCGGGAGGGGGAGGGGTTTATTGATGTCAGTGCCACCGGTTACATTGGTGGTTGGAATAAACTGCTAGGAGGGGGGAGCAAGGTGAACCGACATAGCTGAACAAGTGACTTGATGAACTTCAGTGCTTCTACTCTACAATGTGAGAATTCATTCCTCCACAATACAGATTTGCAGTGAATATGATGTTATTTGCCCATAGATCAGGGCATTGCCACCTTTTAGGAAATTTATGTTTTCTAGAACATATATTCTATTAAAACCCCCATGTAACTGGATTTACATTAAAACTCCCATGTAACTTTATTTACATTATCATTTAAAAGAATGTATGAAATGAATGACAGAGCTAAAGCGCAGGAAAGTTAACCCGTTTTTTTCCCCTATAAGCGCAGAGCATGGTAATAATACAACGCTTGTGTGTGGACTCGGTTAGCCTTGCACATTCCTTTGGTCACCTATAATTACAGAAGCACCCAAAACACAGAGTATGGCTTTGTGCAGTGAAGGGTCTGATTCCTTGTTAGATAGTGATTTGTTTCTTTCTATGGTGGATTAGGTGTTTCATGCTATATACCATTTCTCTTTGTTCTGTATGTACGTGTAAATAGTTCTGTGTTTGCTAAGCACTGTACACAGTATGTTGGATGACATCTGGAGTTTGCTTTATTTGAACACATTTGTTCTGGTTGAGATGAAATGTCAAGGCCATGTTTGTTATTTATTGATGTGGCCCAGTTTCTATTGATGATTTGTACGGCTTTAGATATATTGTTTTATGTTGCCATGCAAGGACTCTTCTGCTGCGTATGTTCTTGCTGTGCTGACATTTTGGAGTTAGATAATATTGCTCAAAATGTGGTTTTATTTTTGTATCCTGCAACATAGATTTAAATTTTAAAAGGTGCAAGGGTAAATGTTCTCTACTTGCAGATCCTTGGCTGGATTAATATAGGGAGGAGGTCATTTCTCTGGTTATGTAGAATTGTATGATACTGGAATACCTTGACAATCCCAGTGCACCCAGAGAACAGCCATTCACCACCAAGAAGAGACAAAAACTGTTAGGTAGAAACAGAACACCTGTCTGTTCCCGGGCGTATAGCAAACTGCAGATGCCCAGGAGAGAAGGATAAGCAACTGCACAGCCAAAACATACTAAAATGGTTCCCAAACTTCTCCCATGCAAACATTTGGGACTGTGGTTAAGCCTCCAGCAGAATTATGCAGTCAATGGGTCTGAAATGGCCCTTAGTCGGAGGATGTTATGTTGCTCAGCCAAGAAGGTTTGTTTGTTCCATACATGTAGTGTAAACGTAGCAGAAAATACTGTTATGTGGTCTCATTATTAATATTATTAATATTAATAAACAGTTTTTATATAGTGCCAACATATTACGCAGAGCTGTACATTAAATAGGGGTTGCAAAAGGAGGGGAAGCAGCATACAATAGGAGGGGAGATAATATTGGTGGGTGAGTAGTGTGGGGGTTTTAAGAGACAGAAGACGGCCGTAGGGTAAGACGAGTTTAAAAAGATGACTCATTGGGGGAGAAAGAATGATTTTTGGATAATTGAAACATCTCCTGAACCCCTGCTTAGTTTACTTAAATCGAAATAAAAGCATTAAAAGTATACACTGTATTCTCCCCAGAATTTTTTTTTAAGCTGGGTGAAAAGATGATGTGGGTGGGTAGTGGCAGCTGTATTGTGACCCAACTCATCAGTAACCACCCAAAGACAGGTGTTTACTGAAAAGTGCTGGGTGGTGCGGCCGACTAAAAGAGGCTGGGGAGAACACTGATACTATATACACAGATTACATTTGTATCTGCTATGCTGACATGTGTGCACTGACCCAAAATATGGGGGATAGTAAAACTAAATAATTTTTTTTTTTTTTTCCGGATAGAGTGATGACAGGTTTGTGCTGCTGTTAGGTTTTTATTGCTGATAATTTGTATTGTTTGTGTTGCTTACCCACAGTTCATGTAGGGTGTGATTATCTTATCATTTGCTCACATAAAGCTACAGGCATCACAAATTGAAGTTTCAGGACCTTGTCAGGATCTCATTCTTAGTCTAGGTACACAGGTGCAATAATTATTGTTAGAAAACGAACGGTTGACAGATCAACAATTCATTATTTTTTTGAACAATCGCATAGTGCACAATTCTGTACATGCTTTATGATACAATCATTCAAAAATAATTCACCAATAATGTACACACACTAGATACAATCGTTTGAACGATGCAGGAAGTGACGTGTACTGGAGAAATTGTACCGCAGAACCATCCACGATCACCGAATGACCGTACACACAATGGATAGCGAACGATTGTCGCCCAATCAGATCCGCTGGAGCGCTTGTTCGTTTCCAGCGACATTCCTCGTTAATCGGTGTCATTGTGCACTTTTTTTGTTAACGATTATCTGAGGATCGGTTGTTAATTGTTCGTCTCCAACGACAAATATTGCACGTGTGTACATGGCCTTATACTCCTACATACTTCCAGCCATTGTTTGTTATGAATAAGGAGGGAAAGGTTTCAAATGTCTATTCATCTGGCCATTTACTATACATTATGATTATGCAATGCACTGTAGATTTACCAAAACTGTAACATAATTGTATTTAATTTGAATTTAAATTGTAATCCATCCAAATGGCTTGCATTTCATATATCTAAATCTAAATGTTTTATTCTGTTTAAGGTAAACACTGAAGAACATCTTGATGAAGCTGATAAAGAGTCAATATTCTGGGATCGGAAAATTCCAGATGAAATTAAAGAAAAAATTCAGAATCCAAAATTAGTTCCCTCAGAAAGTATTACTGTGTGGATAGATCCACTGGATGCAACACACGAGTATACAGGTATATATGTAATGTATAAATGTACTATATGTACTCCAGTATAAGCCATTTCAATTAGAGCTGAGGTACATCAAGCAGAAAGAAAAAAAGCTTGTCTCGAGTATGGCTAGGTTAGAAAATCACTGTGTGCCCTCAAACAAGCGCTGTACATACATTGCCATTTTGTTCTATGAAGAGGGGGGCAGTGAGATCAAGCGAGCTGCAACCTGCTGCGTTCTCCTCGCTTCACCTCCATTGCGGTCGTCAAACTTCTGTCATTCATGGATCTGCCACAAATGGTCCATGGACGACCTCTGTACACATGTCAAATTCTTGTCCAGGACGAGCCTGACAGCTGGTATCAGCCGAGAATCATCATCTGACACCTTACACACCTGTACTTATCTGCTCTGCCAGTCACAGACCCGGCTCCCAGTTTTCCATCTCCACATGTTGTAATGACATTACTTTAGGATGGGAAGGAGCTGAATCTGAATCGGATAAGTAAATACAGATGTTTGTAATTTATTGCTTCCCTGCTGCACTGAGCTACTACTGAGTGGAAATGGTGACAGGAGAGGAATTGAGTGTAAAGAAAAATTTTTATAGAAAAGTTAGTGGGCTGCAAAAATTTGGCTTATACTCAAGTACATACGGTAACTGAATACTTTTCAGTTGATAAAATGTTGCATTCCACTTCCATCTATGCTTTACTGTTCATGACATCAAATGTTCCATCGTGTATGTGTACAGAGGGCATACTATTGTCTATCTGACCCTTAAAGGGAGGGTCTGATAAGGTGTTTGCGTAAAAAAGTGTATTGTTTGAATATAAAAGAAATCTATCCTATGCAGACTGGGATCTCTGACTTTGATTTGACTACTTCATTCAGTGTCCTAAAACCAAAAAAGGCAATTTGTATTTTCAGAATCCTTTTTTAGAAAAATTTTTAGACCCAGAGAAAAACTTAAAAAATTAGGTCTCTGGCAACCCCTGCTAAAATGAATTATTGAGTGGTCATTGGAATAATCCCCTTTACGTTGTTGATTTATGACTGTGTCCCTCCAGTGATCAGAATGCCAGTCGACTGAAAAGATCTTTGGCGTCATGCTGCTGGTTCTGCCCAGTGGCATTATATCTGATACCATACAGGCACCATCCAAAGCAAGGTGAATCCGACACAACTCATGAGTCCGATAGAAGACATTGAAATAATATTGGGTTTCTGCAAAACCCTGGTTGAGTATGGGGTCTCCAGAACATTTTATTTTCAGGGCTGCTGTAATGGGAATAGACCATTTTCTGCTCTGTTTCTCTAGGCATTATAAACAATTTTTGAAATCTGTATAATAAATGGTTTATCCTATAAATGTGGGTCATGGAATCAGTCATGTACATGAACTGTGACAGACCTACAATTAAATGTGTAGTACTTTTCTCTGGTTACTCACTAATAAAAATATAGTTATACTTCTATTATATTTGGAGCCCATTTAGTGTAAAAATATGGCCATTGTTACTGATAAACACTAAATGTAGCATTTCACTGAACAGGGTTTCAGTTTTTGTATATTTCTGTTGGGGTTGCATTGTAAGGCCATTCAGCAAACATTTTGTGATTGCTGATAAAAAGATCACAACGTAGTTCTTTTCAAGTTACTATCTATAAAGTGACCAACAAACACACAGTGAAGTATTCTTTCCACTTCACATTGTCTTTGGTTTATCTATGAAAGTAAATGTAGTGTTTTTATTCTTTCTGAAATATTTTCTCCTAATAACTCTTAAATGGATATCTTTTTTTTTTTTTTTTTTTTTTTTCCCAGAGAACCTTGTTAACTATGTTACAACTATGGTATGTGTTGCTGTGAATGGAAAGCCAGTTATAGGAGTAATACATAAACCTTTCACCCAATATACTGGTAAGTAATGTTCGTTTTTTTTTTTTTTTTTTTTTTTGATGTTTGTACCTGACTGTGACTTGTTATTGGCATGCATCAGTAATACAATCCCTGTGAGAAACAAAGATGAGCTTATCATTTATTATTAAATTATGAGCTCATATGTGTTACTGATCTGCACTAGCAGGGCTGTTCAGAGTAGTGTAAATGTTAGAACAAGATGGACATAAAATCTATACATTGGCTGGCAAAACAGCTACCTCAAATGTACTTAATTTGGGTATTTAGCTTGGTTTGCTTGGAGTTTAGCATTAACTGCACTGCAAAACGCTTGCAATTGTAATGTGTATAAATGGTGTAATTCAAAGGATTAAAAGCCAATGGTGATCAGGCAGGTGGGAATGCTTATTGCAGAAGGGATATCGCCTTTCCCATTCAGCAAAGAACCCCTGCATGATCACAGATGTTTACATTTACCTGTCTACATTTCCTACATGTTAAAGTTTACATTTACATCATCTTCTGGCACTAGCTATATGAAAATAGAGGAATGAAAAAAAATATAAAATATATATATATATATATATATATATATATATATATATATATATATACACACACACACATACACTGCAGTACTACCTTTGGACTTTCTCTGATGAATCTCATTATCATAAATGACATACCCTTCACAAGAGGGGAACATCAAACTGACAGTTCTTTACGCAATTTACTAATCTTCATTTATTTGATTAGGAGAATATGGAGGTAATCTCCCTTCTCAGTTCTGACATATAGCATAGTGCTGTACAATGAAACACTGAGCTAGACCCATCAGTCTCTGTACAAAGGAGCTGACACTAATGTCCCCCCACAGTCACACACTAATAAAAGTAAAATCAGCTTTGTTCCAGCTCTAGACATTGAAGCTAGTTGTGCCCTTGAGCCTTAACCATCCTACTACCGGGTGGCTTCAAGGTTGCTGGGTGGCCACTGTCAGGTGAGACAATAAAAGTTTGAAAACTTTTACTTTTGATAAACTTTGTAGTTTCTAGTGTCTTTCTAGTGACACACTGGTATGCCAATTATGCTAGATTGTGGATTTCCGTACAGTCTTCGGCAGATGGTCTGCAGGTAGAGGAAGGTGGTAGAACTTGGAAGGAGACCGTTCTAGTTAACAAGGAAGTATTTTTCTCAGGAAAGGTGATGTGCTCAAAATTAATGCCTTCTTTATTAAGATAATTCAGTTTGTACAATTTAAATTATATTCTGAATCGGATATCCCCAGGTTATTCATGAGAAGTTTTTTTTTTCCCTCTTTGGCTGCACTCTTCTCTCAACATTGTATTCATCTGTATGATTAGACTTCCGTTTCCATTGGGGCAGTTAGTGCTGTACATCATTGCAGAGTAATATACTTGTATTCGTGTGTCTTTTCTTACAATATTCATTGTAATATTCAATTTATATCATTGATTACTATATTTACTGCCTTTATCTATACCTCTCAGCTAGTGTAAAGAAGCAACATCTTTTTTTTTTTTCTTTTATAGCATGGGCAATGGTAGATGGAGGTTCAAATGTAAAGAGACGGGCATCATATGATGAAAAAAGTCCAACAATCATTGTGTCTAGGAGTCACTCTGGAAAAGTCAAAGAAGTGATCCTCCAAACTTTTGGCAATCAAACTAAAATCATATCGGCTGGTGGATCAGGTTTGTAGAAAATTTTGGTTTTATTTTTTTATAAGTGAGTTTAGGAGTCTCTGTCCCTAATTTACCTGTATGATAGTAATAACAATAGGTCTGATTTATTAAAGCTCACCAAGGCTGTGGAGGATACATTTTCATCAGTAAAGCTGGGTGATCCAGCAAACCTAGAATGGATCTGGCCCAGGATTCAAAAAATTTGCTAGCAAATGGCAAATTACTTTGAAGAAATCCATTCGAGGTTAGCTTGATCACCCAGCTTCACTGATGAAAATGTATCCTCCACAGCCTTGGAGAGCTTGAATGATTCAGACCCAATGTATCTACATTTGGCATTGATTCTCCTACATTTGTCTTTTAATGTGAACGCATTTCAGATGCTTTCACTGTGATTTTTTTGTACTAATCAAAGAGAACAAAATGCTTTCAGTAAAACAGGATGAAATTATGGTGTCCCTTCAAGACTGTACAATTGTTTAAAACTATGATTGCTTTTAATGCGTATGATGAATAAAGGTCTTGCTGATGGACCTCATCAGAAATCTAAACGTTTTGGTCCTCTTTTTTTAGAAAATAACATCCCTTGCCCAGCCACTCTTACCAATGGATGTAAATTATTATTAATTTTTTATTTTTACAGAGCATACAGAACAAAATATTTAGGAGTATAAAATGTACAGCAGTAAGGATTGGATAATAATGAACAGTAGTAGAAGAGTACAACAAGGAATTTATAGAGTGCAGGGGTCAGGGTCCTGTACTTCTCTGGCTAAATCGCCGCTGCAAGTATTCAGCTGGTTGAAGGGAATATCTGTTTTTCATGCCTCGTGGAGTTTGGGGGGGGGGGAGGGGATTTCACATACATCTAGGAAGAAGTGTAGTATCGGAGTTTGGTGGGAACAATGCGCTGGGTGCCCATAATTTTTTTTTTTTTTGTAAGTCATAGTCTTAGATACATATGATTTATTGTATACCAGTGTCTACATTTTAAATACACATATACAAGAAACACATTGCAAATAATGGATATGATCAGTTAAAGAACTGAACAGCTTTTAACCCCCCTGGCATTCTAATTATGTCCGTTTTTTTTGTCAAAGGCGGTATGTTTTGCATGCAAATTTGTTGTTTAATATTTTAGGCCTGTAATTCTTAGGAATAACTTTAATATAAATTATATTAAAAATAATTTTATAAATATAATTTATTTTTTTAAAAAGCAGATTACAATGTAATTTGCTTTTAAATTTCCCGCCATGCCTCAGCTGCCTACAGAGGCCTCATGCATCACATCGATCATATGGGGGATGTGATGCAGAAGCCGGCTGGGGATCGCTGAGTACGCCACTGGTTCGAGAGGAGCAGGTATGACTTTTTTTCTATCCCGAGTGTGGCTCGAGGTTACTGCTTTTAGTATGTAAAATTCACCCCGAGCCACACTCGGGAATACCACCAAGGCAGTTAAAGCCAATCAATGGTGTTACTTTGAATTTCAAAGCACCATACCTAATATAGTAGCCTAAGCAGCTCTGCAACATGTTAAAATGTTATACCAGGAAAGCAAAGTTTCCTTTGCTAATAAGAACTTTGCATCATCTCGAATATCTGTACTTTACCATCAGGCACCGGCCAGTAAATGTGTGTCGCCTATTGAAGTTATCAGACATTTTGAATAATTTATTTCTTTTCTTCAAGGTTATAAAGTTCTTTCTTTGCTCGATGTGACGGGAAATGAAAAACAAGAAACAGCTGATATATATATTCATGTCACCTATATCAAGAAATGGGACATTTGTGCAGGAAATGCTATACTGAGTGCACTGGGTGGTCAGATGACTACTCTTAAGGGAGAAGAAATCATTTATACTGGACTAGATGGAAATGAAGGAGGATTGCTAGCAAGCATCGGAGTGGATCACAATGCACTTGTTGAAAAGTTAGCTTCAAAAATATCATCTGATTAAAAAAAGGAAGCAAAAATCTAAGAGAATGACACTATACCTTAAGACTTGATGCGTGTTTACAGGAACTGGATCGGAGTCTATGGTTGGACTGTCAGTACAATTTGGTGTATCCAAAACTGAGTACTTGACTATTTTTCTGCTGTATAATTCTGAGTTTGTACAGCTCAGAAGCCAAAATGACCGCACTTGTTTCAAGAGACTGTACATTGACTGTGTTAAAAAAAATAGTATTGACTTTGGAAAATGTGTGATTTAACAAAGTGTTCATCTATTAAGATTCTGCTTTGAAGATCTATTGGTGAAAGCTAAAATCTTATTTTAAGTAAAACATGACTTTTTTTTTCCACTCCAGCCTTCTCAGTAATATTATTAAAAAGAATAATAAAAAGCACAATGTGTTGCTGCTTTTTGCCACAGTAAATGTTTGAATATAACTGCAAATGTATTTTTGATAAATCTTTGGTTTAAGAAGTTTAGGAATGTAAAGACCTATGGCTAGTGCCCCTGCCCTAGCCACTTCAGTTCAATAAACTGTGACACCCCACTATTTCTCTACAAGGTTTTATGATTTGATGATTGTTCCTTGAATACGAATGTGCAGTCAGAGCTTGATTTTCATTTCCATACTCGACAGGCACACAACTATTGGCAGCAAAAGCAACACACACCTTCTGCACACATTGTGTTTTCTTTCCTATCTTGGCTTATACATTTCTGATGATGTGTAAGTAAGCTGTCAGGTGGGTGGAGGACCAAACCTTTTTCATGTACCAACTTTCAGAAAGCCTATTTGTTTCTAGAATTATCTGTAGGTTGCGGCAGTTCTTCCAGCACGGTGGCAGTGTATATGAATGCTCCGACACCTTATAATGTCACTTTGGAGAAATTTGGCTGAATACCATTTTAGTACGTCTCTGCAATACCTCTCTCTCTCTCTCTCTCTCTCTCTCTCTCTCTCTCTCTCTCTCTCTCTCTCTCTCTCTCTCTCGTTTATCAAACTCTCTTCCCACCCTTTGCCCTGTCTGTTTTATAGGAATGCCTTTACGACACTTTTCGCCTTCTGCAGCTTGCTGAGTTTAACTTTACATTCTGTACTTAAAAACTTTAATTTTTTGATGACCCATCTCTCTTCTGTTTTTTTTTTTTTATTTATGGCTCTGTCAGACTTCTTCCTACATTCTAACTTTAGATTCAAAGACTTATCACTTCAAATTTAGTTTATAATTAGGAACGCAATGGCTAACTGTAGAGAACCAGGTTTGTAGTTGTAAGGTCTTCAGATCAATTCCCTGTAACTTCCATAGCTACCAATGTCTGAGTAACTCAAGTACAATTTTGAATTCGCCTAAATATAGACAAAGTAGCTAACAGTGAAGCAAAGTTTTTCAAATTTGCTTTACCAATACTTTTGTGTTGTCATTACTGTTTAGCTGTGGTACAAATGCCAACGATCTTCATGAATAGGCCACAGTGGCTTGTGTTTTGGAACAATGGTTTGTAAAATGCACAGCTGTCCTATCCAACGATGCCAACCATTGAGTACTAAGTAGGCTTAAGAGGCTATTCTTGCCAATATTGTTTTTGTTTTCTAATTCTCGTTTTATATTTTTTATGTTACTATGTAAATTGTAAGCCATATGTGTGCGGCCTTGTTGGGGGGATAAACATTTTGTAAATTGTAGGAATAGCATTTTAACTTTGAGGGTTTGAGTCTTCGTCATCACTGGCCTGGTAACTCGGGTACAAATGTTAATTAGATTGTTGCTGTTACAATAGACGCAGGGGACCTCACACACCATCTCTCTTTTTGATATATCATCTTGTTATTCTGAATTCCCCAGTTCTCTCTGCCTTGTTCATTTCTCTTAATTTTGTTCATCCATTATCTGAAGCCTCCATTCACTTCTCCCTAATTGCCTTCATGTACTGGAATTTATTGAAAAATAGCTCCTATTCCTCGCTATGAAGTGTTCCCCGTGCCTAAACACAAATATTATATATGCAGCTGCATTTCAAACTTTTCTTCTTTTGTGCAATTCATTGTGGATCCATGGGACAATGTTTGTTCTATTTTCTCACTGTACAGGAAGTCACAAGCACACTGCTATTTATAAAGCCAGTATGTTTTGAAGTTAGTGAAAACAAATTGAATCTAAGGTGTGCTAAGCATTAATATAATTCATTTTTTTTGTTTGGGCTTAGATACATTTTACCATTCTGTCTGTCATTTTAAAGTTCCAAAGAGCACAAGGCTGTATTTTTATAATCATAACTCCCTTTTTTTAATGTACATTGTAATGAGCTTTAGCCATATTTCCTACATGCCTTTCACAGATATAGCAAAGTTCATGAAGGTGAAGGATTTAGTGCCCATAAACTGTGGCAGTAGCGCTTGTTCTGACTCCAGAACCCTGATACTTTCACAGGTGCTGTGTTCTAGTCTTGTACTTGGTGGGTGTTAGTTTAGGGACCCGAGTTTAGGGAACACACTTTGCATTTTTGGCTGGCTAACTGGATCTTGTGCTTCAGAATTTATAAATAAAACAGTGTGATCCGTGACCACCCGAGCGCATAGAAAGTGGGTTGAATTAATTTTGGCTGTTTTATTGACAGGCATTGGCCAAGGATAGGATGCAAAGATCAGAAATGCAGCATTGAGATGAGTCTGTGACTAATAGGTAAAATGATAACAGGTTGGAACATGGATCATGTAAGCCCAATTTCAGGCTCAGCAGACTTTTTAAAAAACATTCTAGAATCAATTTGGAACCATGCTTGTATGTTCCACTGTATGTGTATAGGTCTTCTATGCGCTGGTCTGTAGTGCCTGCAAATACAGTAACTTGACTTGTATAGCTTCAAGTTCAGCAAATTAGAAAATTGAGAATATTAGGATTATACCTTGTGTGGAAGCAACAATACTGACCTGAAGAATAGATGTACTGAGCCAAACGGGCTGTGACCTCCATGTCAATTGAAATGCAAACTTTTTATTGTTTGTTGGATTGTTCTTTTATCGCCATACTCTATGTAAATATATTTTTTTTCAGCCACCTTGTATTTTATTTTAATGGCTTCCTTAATACAAGTAACCCCTAACAGACTAAGTAGACGCCTTTAAAAACTATGTATATATAATGCTTTGTGTTTGTGATTTTCTTGTATTATCTGCCGAAACTTGTACTATTTACTATGTACTAAACTGGAAACCAGCAGTGAAAATCCTTGGCTTACATCTATCAATACCCAATATTACCTTTAAATGTATCTCAAAAAAAGGTAATTATTCATAGAAAGTTGGTAAGTTTTTACATTAACAGCTTGGCGTGGGCGCCAATACAAAATATGCACGTTGATTTCTGTTGGGGTATTATCTTTATCACATCCCAAACAAATACATATACTTCATTCAGTGACAGCTTGAGATATTTATTAATCATTATAGACTGTAGTTTTGGCTTTTTCTGCACGGGTCTCTGTGGTCCCTATTGTCACAAATAAAGAGCTATTGAAGTCTAACAATAACAGCTCAAAATTATTTTGAGAACCCATGCAAGGCAGCTGCCTTTAACTATGACAATAAAGCACTCAACAGCTTTAACCTTCAACAATATTTCCCTCCCAAAACCCACTGTACTTGTAATGCATGCTCCCAATTATGACTATAACATGTATTATTTTCTGGTAACAAAGCACTATTTTCTGCTACTCTATGTAGTCCTTCTGCCTCAGTTCTTTCCATATTCGGTAAAGCATGAGGGTGGCAATACCTGCATCAACTAGCAATGTGCTTGTTATAGTAAGACCTCATTGTATTCATTTAGAATATTATTTTATTAGATTAATGATTATACATATACAGACCTTTAGGTGCTTTTCTTGCTCCAGTAATGTTGTGCAGGGTGAGCTATATGTAGAAAGTATTCATTTTATGATTTAAATAGACAGGCCAACATAGTTCATGCTGCATATTTAAATATCTAGTGTAAATGAATTCACACATGGCCATAGCAATCAGACCACCATTGCAGTTCTTGACTTCTTTGTTCGCACTCAAACATTATCCTGAGGAGTGTTAAAATTGCAGAACTCATCTACCATGTTTTAGAGAAAGAAATACAGAGCCTGTTTTATACTCTTATTCCATTTCTTGATGACATTGTACTCTTTTATAGGGCCTTGGTTATTAAAGCTCTCCAAGGCTAGAGAGGATACACTTTCAACAGTGAAGCTGGGTGATCCAGCAAACCTGGAAGGGATTTCTTCAAAGTCATTTGCTATTTGCTAGAAAATCTTTTTAATTCTGGACCAGATCCATTCCAGGTTTGCTGGATTGCCCAGCTTCACTGCTGAAAGTGTATCCTCTCTAGCCTTGGAGAGCTTTAATAAATCAGGCCCATAGATCTAGTAGACAGACTGTGTGTTATCCTAATACTGGAAGTGTTTTGCTGGAAAGATCTCCAGTTGTGCAAATGAAAAAAGAAAACTAATTCTGTTTTAAAGTGAACCTATTACTGGAAAAAATACCTTTGGTTTTGCAGACACCACAAAATGCTAGTACATGCCAGTTATCTTAGTGGCCCTGTTGGCTTGCTGGCATGTTTTGGATGTAAAAAAAAATGTCTTCAGTTCTTAAGAGGTTCTTGAGGTCCCAAGATTGCATGGTGGAAGGGAAAGCCTATCCTAAAACCGGTATAGAAGCTAATGTGAATTTACCATTTGGGTCTGGGTACCATTTCTGTGTCCTTAACCCTGAGTTGGAAAACAGTAGACAGAATTGAAAGTTTTTGAGTGTTTAGAGTGGGTTGTTAGAGTTTCAGTTTAATGAATGTATGCAGACATGGTTGGATCAGGCAAAAACCATGATTCAAGTAAATGAAAAAAGTACAGATTATTAGAAAGAAATAGAGAAACCCTGGTGAGACATAGCACCAAGCAGAGGATATAAAGCGCAAAGCATAATTTGTGTCCATTGTAGTAAGGCTGTACAAGGAAACATCAAGAAAGTAGGAGATATAAAAGATCAAATGATGGATTTGCAAGGTAAGAAATGAACTTTTGTGGTCTGAATTTTTCACTTTGTTTCTTGTGATTCTTTATGAACCATTTCCTAATGCTTTTTAGTCTTCAAGAGAATCTTCAACCAGAAGAGGGCAGAAGAACCTTAGATTTTACCCATATCCAGTTTACGCAGAAGACTCAAACTGTCTTTTTGTATACTTTAAATACAGTAATAAACAACCAGAACACAATGTAATATATAAAGCAACAGGAGGAGTATTTCTGCTCAGGTTTTAATGTATAACAGGGTACAAAATTGGAAGCATTGGAATAGAGAGTATTTTACTTTACATTTGCATGACATTTCATTAATTCTATATAAATCAAAGTATTTTTAATATATATACTATCTCTACTGTTTGTGCTGTATTGGCTACTGTTTCTGGACAGGCATTTAGGTTTTAATGGATACATAGTCTGAAAAAGATACACATCCATGGTCCATCAAGTTAACATTAAAATGCATATATATATATATATATATATATATATATATATATATATATATATATATATTATATTACACATCATTGAACCCTTAAGAGAAAGGAAGAAACCCATTAAAATGACGTCCTTTTCTTCTTAGCAGGTAAAAAGAACTCCATAGCCTCAAGAAGCACAGATGGTGGGGAACCCGTCTTGGCCAAGATGCTGACACTTACCAACTGTCGCAGGACTATTAATACTACTGTAGCTGCAGCTGTGCATATTTTGATGAAATAAGCTTGCAAGTTTATAGTATCACCGACACTATAAAGTAAGTGTATACAGTACATACTGGTGACTTGAACCATATATACCCATGCATATTATATAGAAATAGCCCTGATTCTTCCACATTTTATCAATTAATTGAGGGCAGAGTTACTTTGTTTAAAGAAGCATAAAAAGCAGATGTTTTAGGTTTATGCTGATTTTACTGTCTGCATATTTGTCTCAGAAGCCAGGGGGCCTGATTTATAAAAGCTCTACAAGCCTGGAGAGAATAAACTTTCATTAGTGAACCTGGGTGATCGAGTAAATTTGTGATGGATCTGGTACAGGATTGAAAACATTTGCTAACAAAATGCAAGTGACGTTTAGGAAATCACTTGCTGGATCACCCAAGTTCGCCTTTGAATTGTGGAAAGAAAACCACACAGGCTGAAGGATACTTAAACTTTTCTGCCTCTAAAGGACAGTTATGTGGCTCACAAATATTAAGTGTTTGTACACAAGAAAGTTAGGTTTTTCTGTAAAACCGAACTGAGATTCAGTGGGCCTGATATATTAACGCTCTCCAAGGCTGGAGAGGATATACTTTCATCAGTGAAGCTGGGTGATCCAGCAGACCTGGAATAGATTTCTTCAAAGTAATTTAATATTTGCTAGAAAATCTTTCCAATCCTGGATCAGATCCATTCCAAGTTTGCTGGATCACCCAGCTTCACTGATGAAGGTTTATCCTCTCCAGCCTTGGGGTGCTTTATTAAATCAGGCACAGCGTGTCAGCTTGATGACAAGTTATCTACCTGGCAGGTTAGCAATGGTTTATATTTCTTTTTAGTTCAGACTCAGTTAATGCCTATGAATAGGGATGTCTGGATGAAATTTAGGCAGTTTAAATGATCAAAAGGGTATTTGCAACAGCTAATATGATATTTCTCTGAGGGTTGGTTTCCTTTATCTATGCAGATAAAAATATTAGGAGAAGGTTTGCATCCCTTGCTCACAAGTAAATAAATGGAATATTCATGCATCAATACTCATTTTAATATTAATTTTAGTGTTTTTCCTAAGTTTGGATTCCTTCTCTATACAGTCATCTATCAATTCTATGGTAACATTATCAAAAGGTAAAGCATTTCAGATTGTTTAAATTGTATTACTTGCTGCTGACAGGTAACATCTTATCACAGAACTGCTGCTAGACATTTTGTACACATTTTCCTTTCCCAATACATTAGTAGATAACCCTCATTGCTTTCTTGGAAGATGAAAGACATGCTTGTGGGTAGAGATTAGAAAACTTCTAAGGCTATGCTCTACTGACAGTTTCCAAGAATCACTGATTTTAATATACAAAATGTTAAGATGTAATGGAAATGAAACATACTGTATATCTGAGTGAAACACTGAGTGAAACAGTCCAAAACCTGGCATATTGGACAACAATAACGTTCCATACACATAGATTTCTTCTATAGCAATTTCTCATTTTTCTATATGCTGTGCATCACCAACCCACCCTGTGATCTGATATGCCCATATAACCCCTATACAGTATATTTTATCCGAGCTTTTACTAAGTGTATAAAATAAGTAGATAATTACAATTATCATTTCATGTAGATTATATGTATAGTTTTCACAGAAATTGCACAGATTCACTGACATTGCAGAAGTCACAGCCAGCTACCAAAGAACCGATGATGCATCTGTATGATTGTGAGTCATTATGACGACTTCTGAGCTTTTCATGATCTGGCCCATTGATCACTAACCAGAAGACGCAGTGTGGGACATTTGAAAGCCCCATTGATACAAAGGCAATCCGGAAACATTTAAAAGTTAGGAACATTGCATCAAGACTTCTGTGACATCTTTTTTTCTTCAAGCACCCTAGAAATTGTGTGTCTCTATTTCTCCATTTTTCTAATACTTCTTTTCCTCTTCTCCCTTCATAGTCTTCATCATATGTTGAATGTGTTTGTATATATAGAATACCATTTTTAGAGGAAAGGAAAAACAAGGAGGAAAAAAGCAAATGACTAAATACATAAAATGTAAAACTAGAACAGGAGAAAGGCAATTAAGAGCTGTAGAAGGTACTGAGAGAAAGACAAACAGAAGGGAAGCAGAGAGAAATAAAGAAGAAAGGTGAGAGATCCACAGAGCAAGAGGACCTTAATGTTTTACATTTATTAACTTTGCATTTGTTATTAATTCGTTCTTCAGTCCTATTTACAATTAGGTCCATGAATATTTGGACACAGACAACTTTTTTCTAATTTTGGTTCTGTACACTACCACAATTAATTTTAAATGAAACAACTCAGATGCAGTTGAACTTCAGACATTCAGCTTTAATTTAGTGGGTTGAAAAAAAAATTTCATAAAAATGGGAGGATTTAAAGCCTTTTTTTCATCCATATGTAAAATACCATCAATATCTCCGTTTATTAATTTTTTTTCTGTTTTGAATTTGACTATGTTATAATCAACAGTCATAGTAACACTATGATATTTGCACTGTTCTTTGCATTGGAATATTGTTATATTATATTTGTGTACTTATGGGATGATTTTCTAAATCGTTGTTTATTACATTGCATCATACAGTTGCTCTGATTCTCCACCTATATCCCCTGAAGAAGCCTTTCACCATTTCCATGGTGAAGAGAAACCCCTTCACAACAGCCAACCAAGTGAACAACACTCTCCAGGAAGTAGGCGTATCGATATGCAAGTCTACCATAAAGAGAAGACTGCATGAAAGTAAATACAGAGGGTGCACAGCAACGTGCAAGCCACTCATAAGCCTCAAGATTAGAAAGGCTAGATTGGACATTGCTCATAAACATCTAAAAAAAGCCAGCACAGTTCTGGAGAAACATTCTTTGGACAGATGAAACCAAGATCAACCTTTACCAGAATGATGGCAAGAAAAAAGTATGGCGAAGGTGTAGAACAGCTCATGATCCAAAGCATACCACATCATCTGTAAAACATGGCGGAGGCGGTGTGATGGGTTGGGCGTGCATGGCTGCCAGTGACACTGGGACACTAGTGTTTATCCATGATGTGACACAGGACAGAAGCAGCCGAATGAATTCTGAGGTGTTCAGAGACATTCTGTCTGCTCAAATCCAGCTAAATGCAGTCACATTGATTGGGAGGCGTTTCATAATACAGATGGACAATGACCCAAAACATACAGCCAAAGCAACCAGGAGTTTATTAAAGCAAAGAAGTGGAATATTCTTGAATAGCCAAGTCAGTCACCTGATCTGAACCCAATTGAGCATGCTTTTCAATTGTTGAAGATTAAACCTCGGACAGAAAAGCCCACAAACAACAACTGAAAGCTGCTGCAGTAAAGGCCTGGCAGAGCATTAAAAAGGAGGAAACCCAGCATCTGGTTATGTCCATGAGTTCAAGACTACAGGCTGTCATTGCCAGCAAAGGGTTTTCAACCAAGTATTAGAAATGAGCATTTTATTTTCAGCTTTTTAATTTGTCCAATGACTTTTAAACACCTGAAATGAAGTGGTTGTGTTAAAAATGGCTTTAGTTCCTCACATATTTATGCAATCCTTTTGTTCAACCCATTGAATTAAAGCTGAAAGTCTGCAGTCTGCATCTGAGTTGTTTCATTTAAAATTAGATGTGGTAATGTGCAGAACCAAAATTAGAAAAAAATTGTCTTTGTCCAAATATTTATGAACCTAACTGTATATTTGTTTTTTTACAATTCTAGAAGTTACAATGTGATGATGGGTGAGTTACAAAACATATTAATACAGAAAGTAAATTTTTTGTTAAGGCATATAATAAAAGGTCAATCCCTGTAATATACTGTACATGTCAGCCCATCTTGTGGACCATGAAATCTCAGTTCCTTTATGGTGCCCGATGTAGTGTGTTTGTTAAATTTGTCAAAAGTACAATGTAATTGCAGTGGCTGTTGACTTCATTATATAACTCAAGTGCAGTGATTTAACAAAGGTAATCTCAGTGATATAACAATACATTGGTTGAACCTACTGGCAGCTTCACTGAACTAAAAAATAAAAGTCCTAAATAGACCGACTCTATAAGCAGAGGTTTGACATGTTTTTGTCTACCGCCCTGTTAAGATTGTGTATGGTGAGTAGCAGAGGTTAGAAGGACTTGTATTAGTATTTCTTGTATAGCTTACAAACTATTAAGGCTATGTACATACGTGCAATAAATGTTGTTATTGTTGTTGTTGGTAAGGATCTTTCACGATCCTTTTTAATGACAAATGACTGTACGGTGCATGAACGAGCGCTGTACATACAGCACCATTCTGCTCAATGCGTAGGGCAGGGGGGAGAACAACGGAGTGGCACCTAGCTGTGCTCTCTCCCCGTTCACTTCAATTACGTTCGTGGTAATGGTTGTTCAGATGATGGACAACGAGCACTGTACACACGCAAGATTCTTGTCCGATATCAGCCCTGAGCCAATTATTGGACGAGAACCATTGCATATGTGTACCTAGCCTTAAACCAGGTTGTTAACTGAAACTTGTGCTTATTTACAGACTAATATTTATCAGTGGTGTTACTAGTCCAAGCAAATCTTTCACATTAAAATAATAATAATAAAAAGATATTACTACAAGTAGATCATTTACAAACCTATAGGAATATGTTCTTCTTTCTCTTTTTTTTGAAAGTGCCGTAATCTGAGACTATGTAGTAATTAATTTGAGGTTGGTTCCTTTCCCCATAGGAAGTGGATAGAACTCCCTGGTGCATATAAGATACTAGAGTTATCAATTGTAGCATTAGAGACAGAGGGGGTCATTCTGGAAAATATAAAAAGAACTCTGACAATGTGTTTAGTATATAATGTATGTAGAGGTACGCTAATTCAACTCAATAGATCACCAGCCAAAGAAATATATTATAAGGTCAGCATGAATATAAAGTAAAATATCATTCTACGTTATCTATGCAGGGCTGTTTATTTACTTGTCTTCCTCCAGTAATTTATTTTCTACCTTGAAACTGCTTTATAATCAATATTTATTTGATCCTGTCTTTCCACTATCTATTGTGCAATCCAAAATCACAATAAGATGCGCATTGATTTCCCCGAGGATATATTTGATGGGATATCACATTTCTTTAAGGATACATGACAGAATCAGGATCTATGGATGCAGTTTGCTTTCTCTGAGTAACACATATGAGTTATGTTGTTGGTTTTCAAAAATATGTGAGCCGTGTAATGGTAATGAGTGTGTTTTCCCAGCAATGTTGTGCCGAGATGACTCATGTGCTGTGTGTGCGTTACGTAGATTCTTGGAATTGCAAACTGAGCATTCACAGTGCTGTACTCTCATTAAGATGGGGAATGGAGAATATTAATAAATGTTATATTAGATAATATAATACCTAATATAATAATACAGTATTAGATCATGGTCGCCTCCTATTATAAAACAGTTATAGATTAAAGGGGTCAACATGTCCCTTTAAGGAAGAAAGTTAGGATATATACCTTTTTTACCCCCACAGTGCCTAGGACAGGATTATATTTCTAGTAAGATCTGGGTAAAGAATGGAGATCCAAAATGGAGACTATTGCGCTAGGCTGGAATTTAATTTTAGCAAAGTTTGGGGTAAAGTTTGGGGACATTACCAAGGATAAGGTAAGCATGTAATCTAATTTTTGTCTTGCATGTATATTTTATCAAATTTTACAGGGAGATATTTTTAAGATTACTGATTAGGTGAAAACATCAGGATTGATGTAAACAATAAAATAATCATATTTACTATCAAATTTAAAGGAGAATGTTGATCAAAAACTGATCAGATAAAGCATTTTTTGCTTAGTTGATTACCTGTCATACTGAAATCAAAACAATTCTTGTAACGATTGATATTTCAGATAGATATGACGGTGAAAATGATTGTAATACCAGTTGATTATTGAACAAGTGGACATATCAAACACTTGTAGCTGATTGCGAGGATCATTTTAAAAGGATTGTTATTAGAATAATACTATGGATCTAAGATAGCATTGAGAGAAAAGAGAGTACTGTATGCTTAGTATAAGAAAGATATTATGCATCATCCTATGGTTTATATTAAACTGGAATTCACATGGTAAGATTTCAGTTGTATCCGCTCCTTGTAGAAGGAACCTTAAAATAAGCCATCATTCCTGATTCAGCCCTCCATATTGCCTCCATACAGCTGAAGTTGGACATATTTTTCAGTGTTTACATGAGATTAGATGTCAATATCTGGCAGCAGCCTTGAACTCAACTTGTGTTTAATGCACATCTGTCTAAATTTACATATGTAAAAATGTATTTTCTGTAAATTATTGTGCTTCAAAAACATTTGGCTTGAAAACATGCCTGGAACAACCAGCTGAAATGACTAAACTGGTAATTATATGAGTGTTTCTGATTTGGTTTGGAAGACCAGAAGTGACACATTTCCTAATGTCCCCTATGCTGCACATGTTGTACTGCCAGAAATAAATGGAGATTCACATCAGAAGATATAATCAGTTTTATTTCATATGGCCAGAAACACACTGGATTAAGTTATCAATCTAATAGGAACCAAAAAAGAATACAAGTTATGATTCAATTGCCCTAACCACATACCATTAAATAAATGATTTGAGTATTTTTGTTTTATACAATATGTATTACAAATATGTTACAGATAACGTTCTTACATGTGATCATTTAGGAGTGGTCACAGTGTAATGTTTGTTTGCTTTGCATGCCTCTATTCCAGATTCTCATATTCAACTATCCATTTCCCTCCTACCTAATCAAGCCTTAAGTATTCCAATAGAAAATTGCAGTAGTAAGAAAACATGATGTTTGCATGTCACATAACTGACCACACAGGTCTGCATATCAATAAAACAAAAATACACACAGCTACATTTTGGCATTACTGCTGTATGGACATCTGCTGATGTACAATGTACCATAAAGGAATCTCCGGTTGTTAGATTGTCCTGGAGGCCATAAACAGACCCTAAGATGGACCCAAAATTAAAGCTGGCCTTACCCTTTTATATAAGGTAAGTAAATGTGATTTTTTAAAAAATGTTTCTTTTTAATTTTTAATTTCTTTTTAATTTCTGTCCTTACCGCCATGGTGGTAAAGACTGAATGGGAATCCTGCAGCCTATTGGGATTTCCACGTCACATATCCTAGGAGGCTGTGGACTGCTCCATCTGCATAGAAGGGTTTTCTAATACATTTTTCAGAAATCAGGTGAAGTCAGCAGAAGAATCAGGAAGAAGAGTTAGAAGGTGACCAGGCCTGGGGTTTAGCCTACTCCGGTGTGAAGAAGGAAGACGGAACAGCACGGGACCGACTTGACTAGGATCGCGGAGGGATTGGCAGCTTTCTACCCATAAAGATAAGTGGTATTTTTTTTTGTGACAGTTCCACTTTAATTTTCACTTGGCATTGAATGCTCTGCTCATTTCTGCCATACAATCACCTGCCAGCAAAATGTTTTTTTTTTACATTCCCTTGCTCGTGATCAGGTATGACTTTTAAAGTGAATTTTTCGCCACGTTCACTAATCCTGGTGAATTAGCCTTTGCAGAGTGATAGTTCACTATGCTAAATGAACACCTAATCTCATTTAGTATATCGATTCCAATGTGTATGAAGGAGTGAAAGTAATGTCAGCTACTACCAGGGTGTATAAGAAATCAGCAAGTGCACTGTGTTCATGGTGAACAATGATGATGATATTTTAGCACAGAGAGTGATCCAAGCAGCCCCCAGGGTTCAGTGATTGGCACTCTTCCAGATCATAGCACTGCTGTAACTCCATTACATTCAGAAAATGGAGCTCTATTCAATGCTTGTATACTGTGGTCACAACAACCCTCCTTGCTGGCTGTGGGATGATATTGGCAGGCACAGAGGATAGAGGTAATACAAAAAAATTGCAGATATTTGCATACCCAAGACAGACAGCTAAAACCAAATTTGGTAATATTGCGCAAATCATTATTTATCTGTGCTAACCTTATATTTTTTTTTAGAATACAATGCATCCAAATGAATAAACGACAGCAAACAAAACTTGTGAATTTGCATAATCTCGAAAAAATAATCTTGATTTTTCATCTGACCTAAAAGGTTTGCCACACCATTAATACTTCTAAGGCTTTGTGCACATGTCAGATTTCTGTTGCTGGAATTTATCTTTTGTGATAATTTCCAGTGACAGATGAATAAGCGAGTGCTGTACACAGTAGATTCAATGGAGATGGAGGGGAGAGTAAGCAGCACCCCACTGTGTTCTCCTCAATAGGAGTGAACAGTGGTCATGATCAGTCATTTATCCATCCACTGGGAAAGACTGATAAACCAGGGGACCCCAGTACGCACACCTGTTTTTCACCCAAGACACATGCGACCGTTCATCCTGATCCTGACCGTTCATTAGGGACACTAATTTGACTGTGTATGTGTCAATCTTAAACAAAAAGACCTTGGAAAAAGGGGAGGCCCAATCAATAATTTTCAAACCAACTCTGCTGTTGGATGGTGAAGATATATTCTTTGAAGAAGGGGGTATTCCACAATATGCATCGGAATTTATGCAACCATCACTGTTCAGTGTTGACAACTCTGTATGTGGCCTTTAAACCTAATGATATGCACACTTTTCTGTTGTATTTGAAATTTGATTTTATTATTTTCAAGAATAAATGTATTTGGAGTTTTAAATATCAGATACCACATAACTTCTTTAGGAGGTGGGTGATTGTGACTAATAGGATTTTAAAATATGGAATCAGGGATTGCTCTCTCCTATTTCTACTATGTGTGAATCTTGTTTAAAACAAATACCTAAAATGGTAAAACTGACCTATTTTCACTATTATCTGTAGCCTTCGCCATCTTTAAATGTGCTGCATTGTTTTGAAGTACAGAGGGCAGAAAATAAGCTTTTGATTGCTGAGTAAACAAACCAGGAAGACTGTGCAAAATGTTTTTTTTCACATATACAGCTCTCCTTCTGAACACAAGATGACCTAATCATGCATAATGGTCGCTACTGACACTAATGCTCATTGAAAATAAGGGAATTGTGTTTTTTTGGATTTTTTTTTGTGCAGAGTGACATCACTCTGAGACAAAGGCAGGCAACATAACTAAATGAGCAATAAGAGCTAGAAAACAAGTTTTCATTGTTTGTTATTTAGATGGTTTTTCTACTTTAAGACTGAATTGATTTTTTTAAATCAAAAATTGAACAAGCGATACCACATATCAAAAAGGTAAACCAAAGCAAATACAACCATACAATTATTTCTTGTCTAAACAACCCTGAAAAATAACGAGAACAGATGAGAAGGAAATACAATGAAAACTAATTTCATCATGTAATGGCCATTCAATCTTCTGAGGAAAAATAACTGCTGGCCTTCCCTTGGCTTCAATTTGTAAAACAGATATTTTGTAATAGCAATATCAAGTTATATGCACTTTGCATTTCTTTTAGTTTTATAAGGAGCCCCAGAAGAATAGAAAACTGAATTTCCTAGCAGCTGGCTAGAATCCATAGGACAAATACATTTTAATGACTAGTCCAGTTTAAATGACAGTGAAGCTGAAAAGAACCAAATTTGGATCATGTTTGACTTATTTGTTGAAGAAGGGAACTTTGACTCCTTTGACACCTCCCACTGGCAGAATCATCTTACAAATAACAAGCAAATGTAGCACTATAGTTAAAGTGTAAAGATCATTAAAAAAAAAAATTACAATTACCTTTTTATTACTTTTTAACAGCCCTCAATCCTCATTCCAATTCTAGTCAGTCCTGTGTTGTCACGGATCATCTTTCTGGCACAAAGGAAGCAGTGGGTGCCACCATCTTCTTCTGTCCTCTACCTTCTTTTTAGATCACCCAATATAGCACTGCACAGGGTCGGTGACTTTTCTAACTGAAAATGTAAAAAAAAATGGCCAATGTCATTCTAGGATAGCCTCTTCTGTGCATGCCCAAAATCGCTTATGTGCAGAGGAGCAGCCCACAGCCTTCTAGGATAAGTTATGCGTGTATTCTAGCATGCTCCATGTTTCCCATTCAGTCTTTACTGCTGCAGTGGTGTACTCTTATTTTTTTTATTTTTTTTTAAAAAAGGACATTTTTTATTAGGGTCAGCAACCCTTTTAAAAAATGTTAAAAATGTCATGATAGGTTCGCTTTAATCAATCATCTTATTCTTATAGTATAGATTACAACAACCTCTGATACATCATGTTTACAGATCTGCAACCATTTGAAATAACATTTGTAAATCAGGTGATGGGTCAGTACCCCAAAACAAATCATTTACAGGTTGCTGTGATATACCACTGTACATCTACATCTAGATCTAAGCAATGCCATTGATGTTTATTTAGATGTATTGATCAGGGATGAGCGAGAATGCATCCGGCATTCTCGCAAAAATTTCCTCAAAGTTCCGATGAGTCCACAAAATTTTGGCGAAATTTCGGGAAACCATCGGAAATCCAGGAAATCACTATAGGAGGATTATCACTGCTGCATTCGTAAATTCAGCTGTGGGAATCCTCCTGTCAGTGGGCGATCCCCGGGCACTACAGGTCAAAATGGGATCACTCACTGAAAGGTGGATTCTCATGGCTCCATTCATAAATGAAGCCGCGATACTCCTCCTCAGAGTGAGTCATGCAGCTTGCATTTATGAATGAAGGCGGCCGTGGGAAAAATCAGAGTATTTTTCCCGCACTGCATTTATTCATGAGCAGCCAGCGAGACTCACACTGTGTTCCTGGATAGAGAAACTCTATCCAGGAACACATACTACAGGGCTGCAACAGTAATCAGGGAATGTGGAGCTAACTATCCAAGAACACATACAACTAGTAAAGGGCAAGCCGAATTTACAAAGGCCGTTCTCGCCTACATGTTTGGTAAGCAAGAACAGCCCAATTCGTGTGAGACTGAACTTAATGAATTCGCTCGCTCATCCCTAGTATTGATTTACATGTCCATTACCTTAGCACTACATATACAGAACAAAAGTATTTTGTGTTTCCTAAAGGATTTTCTGTAAAGGTACCCAGGCTCTCTAGAAATAAATTTCAGGTTTTAAGGAGCATTCATAGGGATCATTGATGTTGAGTAATAGGCACAAATTGCTGATTGCTCAATAAACCCCTAGCAACCTCTTTTCTTTTTATAAAACTTCTTTCTAAAACATAACCAAACAGATTTAAATTTTAAGGACTTTAAAGATACTAATTGAAGTGTGTCACAAGTGTTACCGAAACATTTGTTGTACATCCAGTCTTACACAGTGATGCCTTTCACAACATAAGCTTCCTTAGGACTGATGAGACTGGTATCATATTTGAAATCATATCTGTCAACCAAAAAAAATATCTACAACTATCTACAACTACTAGCGCAATCTTTCAGGATGGCAAGTCCAAGGGGGAGAAGATCAAGCGGTGCCAACTTATTATACAAGGTTTTTTATCTCTCAGGCTCCTTCCCGTTATTTGAGTGATTAGACATGTTAGTTATGTTAAAAGCTCTCTACTCACAGCCCAGATGATTTTCCATACCTAATCACTCGAATCACAGGAAGAAGCCTGAGAGAATGTATTAAGTACATTAAGACCTATGGATCCTTTGTAATGACCGTCCTAAAAAATGTACATACAAACTGAAATGTCGGGTTGATGGTGGATTTGGCACCACCTGGTCTGCTTCCCCCTTGGCTTTGCCATCCTAATAGATCACGGTAGTAGTTGTGGCTATTTCGTTTGGTTTTAATAATATGATCTCAGATATGATACTAGTCTCGTGAGTACTGAAGAAGCTTATGTTGCGAAACACATCAAACACTGTGTGAGATTGAATGTACAACTAATGTTTTTGTAACAGCCAACACATGTTTAAATTAATTACATAATAAATTATATTTTTAACTTGAATAAATGTGTGATACACTCCAATAAGTGTGCTTTTAAAGTCCTTAAATTTGATTCTGTTTTGGTCATGTAAATTGGTGGATGTGGCACTAAAAAAATATAGCGATCCCTCATTTACGTATATGACATGTTAATTTTTACCAATTTTACATTAAAATTGGTTTCCATTTAAATACCTTAATGTAAATGAAATAAGGTTATGATAGGTTCTCTGCTATGCAAACCCATGTCTGTAATTACAAACCATACAGCAGTCCTCTTCCTATAGTTAAACTTATCTTTCATTCCAGCTTTTTTACTTTCATTGTTCCTCGATGCTAAAGGAACAGATGCTAAACTACTGAATCTTTTCTCTTTATTTAGCAACTCTTTATGTTCAGGGCTGAGCAATCTGGCTTCACTCTGCAAACCAGCCATATACCGACAGATATAAAGTGGCCATGGAGACTCTAGCAATGCTATACACAACAGGACTGGGGTAATAATGGAATGATCTGAGGACATTTGAATGTAAACTATTAGCAAAACTGTAATATTGTGAACTTTGTTGTGTTCATTATCAGTGATGTTTCTGTTGTCACTAATCAATAGCTTTAATCACCATCTATGGCCACTTATAGGGGGACTCATCCAGCGAGCTAAGTTGTGTAAAAAATAAAGGATCTCATTTTTATTTTTATGTAATGCAATATAAACTCCATTATTGTAAACATGGCCTAAAGGACATCATAACATTTTCAGTGTGATTACTTTTATACATGTATATGCTGTAAAAATCTGCATAGGTTTATACTTTCATTATCTTATTTATTATTTAATATTAATAATTATTTATTATATAATTTTACATTTTAAGCAAGCTTTTTTATGCATGCAGCACAAAGAACACTGTGAAAAAAGTTTAGGTAGTGCACTGAACAAAATGAATTATCACTCAGTACTCCCATTACAATGCATGAACACTGTCATTTCTTTGCATGTAATTGGGTGTTCTTGTAAATGTAATTTTTAACTACATCTTTAAAGCTAAGTAAAATTTGCTTGCACAATGACAGTTCACTTGCTGAGCGACCATCCTTAATTCCTTCAGTATTTCAACACAGAATATGGACAAACACACGATTCATAACATATAGAGTACTGAAAACATGTATAAGGACACATTTAAAGATCTACTTTAGACATCAAATTTCTCTTTTCCCCTAACTCTAACCCTAACCTATGTTAGTTTTGCTTGCTTTAATCTGTGGTCACATGACACACTGGGTCCCAAGTCTTCTCCTGTCCTCCCTATAGAGTAGAGGGGTTCTTTTCAGTAGTTCTTGTCAGCGGAATAGGTTAAAGTGAATACAAAGGTTGATCGAAAAATAGTTTGAAATTTCTCATTATTTTACATTTGAAAAAAAATCCTCTGTTAATGGCACAATACAGCCTACCAACAGCTAGTAAACTTTCAATTCTTGAACATCAATTGTTCCATTTGAAGAGTATTTCACTTAAATAGTCGAATGAAACTTTTATGCGTGCCATTGTGGCAAAAAATTATACAATACTGTGCTTCTAATTTTAATTTAAGGTTGTGCTCACTGTGCTTTGTGGTCTTTAGCTGCAACATTGAACGATGTGCTGAATCTTTAGAATTCCAGTATGAAGCTTTGAGTGTCTCATCTAGTCTTGGTTGATCAGAATACACATACTCAATGGATCTCCAGTAGTCTTTGGAAAAAGCCCAGAACATGGTAAAAGAGTTACACAGCTCAGGCTTTTATGATTAGAAATCTGTATGTTAGTTTAGTCTTTACTAACACTATAATGTACCTCTAATTTCCAGTTACTAGAGGACACCCGGTAAGCCTAGAAATCCAAAAAGTCTCTACCGATCACTAATCAGTGATCATATTTTCGGGCTTTATTACTGATTGTTTACTGTCCCTTTAACTTTTTTTTCTGGCATAGCTTTTGACCTTTAATGCATCTGTTGTAATACACTTTGTGTATCTGGATCTTTAGTGATATTCTAAGCTTTGAAAATTGTGCCAGTAGGCTCAACTAAAAAGACTACATATGCAATTACATGAAAATGAGTCCTCCTTCATTAAGTTCTGGTTTGTGTTAGAGCCTGGTCCAGCTGCTGCTAAAATGATCTGCTCCTCGTACTGCAGTTTAGATATTACAGCTGCACTGATAAAAAAAATATTGCTCTGTTCCATTTTTGTATTATCTGCATTTGCAGCACTTAGTTCCCCAAGCATTTAAAAATATAAATGTTAATACTAAGATTCTCCAAGCTGTTGCTTTCCCAAACTAGTTTTGTTTTCCTGGTATGACACACGCCATCTGCTTTTGGGTAGATGTTAGCAATCCCATGTCATGAAATTTGGATGAAAACATTAGTTTGCAACTGACAATTTGCAATGCGCTCTTTTCCTTGGCTCAAGAAATGAATTTCTTTTAATAGTTTACAGTTACGTCTCTCAGTTTAACACTCTCTGCCAGATTAAACAAACGAGCCTGTCTACTAGTAAAAAGATAATGCATTTACTACAGAGCACCTGTAAAGATCAGGTATATCCTTCCCAGGACTTGACACACAGCAAATCATAACTCACAACAGTTAACATTATTTATTGTAGGTTGTCCTGCAAGTATTATTCTGCCAGTGACATGTGTGTTACTCATTGCAAGAGCAATCTGTGATGTTTCATCATAACTATATTTATACCCTGTGTAGGTGACGACTGTGCCAGTGCTGGCTGTCAAAACACTCGCTAGTAGTGTGAAATGTTATCTTATGGTAATTGTACACAAGGAGCAGATAAACAATTCTACTCACTGCATGAAATAAAGGGTTATTAAAAATAGATTGTGCAGTTGTTAGGATCACATAAAGGCGCAGATTTTAGCTATACAGATTATTTTTTATTATTATTAAACGTTAGAAGTAGCAAGCGACAATAGAAATTCACAAATGTTAGGATCGCCAATATAATCCATTCTATTAGGTATAGAAAACTCCTCTACTGGCTTCTCTTTACCTTTTTGATTTAAATCACCTGACCAATAAAGCAATATTGATGTTAAATTAGTGGTTTCTTTCCATTGACCCCTGGGTCTTGTAGTAATATTGGTATTAGTGGAAGAAACCACTTGGTGGAGGACCAGGAATCCAACACTCATGGAAGTGTGACAGATGAAAAGAATTTTCGGGGCTCTTTGAAGAGAATGAAGATTAACAATGCAAGCAGTGGGGCAGACAAGTATAAAATCACTTTTGAACAAGAATATTTTTATTTACATTTTAAAACAGGACTAATCCCATGATACTCACCTGTTTCCTATCTATCGCAGGGTACTGCCATCTTCATATTCTAAAGTTGGAGATGAGTGGGCGCAGCTCAGCTTTTTGATAGCTATCTAGAGTGATCAGGCAGGTAGGAGAATTTATTGCAGAAGGTACAGTGCATGTCCCTTTCTGCAACAATAGCTGGTTGCAGAGTTTTAAACTGAAACTTTAGTTCTGCTTTAATTTAACAACAGTGTCAATGTAAACAAACCTAGGTTCAAAAAGAGATGTTTTTGATCAAAGCACCATATGGTTTAAGTTTACCTGACTTTTTAGATTTTCAGATTGCTCTGCAGGATAATTCTTTTAAGCCAGAGTCATCTCTGCTATATTTAAACCCATGGGAAAAAAATATTACAGGTCTCTGCATTTTCTCTAGATATTTTTGCTTTGTTAAAAGACTTCATAAAACTATTCCCATATGTTTAGGGCCAAGCCCTGTGGGTTTTATGGTCCTGGTAGATTTACAATCCTAATGGAACTACAGGTCCATACATGTGTGTTACCATTCATTAAGGGGCATTGCAATGCACGTGCATCATTGCTGTATTACTGTATTAGCTGTGTATTGGGCTGCTCTTTAAAAAAGAATGCTAACACTTGTAATGCGTGTTGAGGTAACACACTTTTTACTGCAACACAATGCACAAGTTTGATAGGGTCCCTACAGAAAATGAACAAGTGGCAACCCTGGGAGTAAGGATAAGCATACACCTACTTAATGTCAAACATTTCTCAATATATCATGGGTGTAACATGATTATCATATACATTCCAATACATTATACTTGTTCAAAAAACAGTAAAACAGTACAAGTGTCATAAGTTCTATTTAAAACCATTGCTTGTCTTTCTGGGACTTGTGCCAGAACACAATGAAAAATAAGTCTATTTAAATGTATGGCCACATTTCACTGGGATAGCATGATTTATAATGGGAAACAACACTCAAGTCTCTCATTAAATCACAACGTATTTTCTTGTCACTGTAAACTACAGCTGCAATTCCCTTGTTTTGTTTTAGTAAGTGTTTTGCATCTTGCATTTTACAATGGAGTAAAACATCAGTGGGACAATGTGAACACAGACATAACATAATTATGTTATCATAGCTGTGAGGTTTACAAAAAAGGGAAAAAAGTAAACTTTTTTTTTTCAATTCAAATATTTAATAAAGGTTTTTACTTTTTTTTAAACAGTACAATAACAGTAACAATAAAACAGTACAATAAAATAAAATAATAAAGAAAGTAAACTTTTTAAAAGAGACAAAGACTACCATTCTAATTGTGGTTACCTATAAGGATCCTATTCAGCCCATTGGTACAAAAATGTTGGGTACTGAATGTCAAAAAAGAAGTCAGACACAGACCCTGCCTGGAGTAAAATCTCCACAACAGTAAACAAAGCAGCAGTCCTTTGCCCACTAAAAACGCCCAATAACAATATGAATGGATTTTTCCTGTCCGTCCTCCAATTACCTAACTCCCTCTGTCCTGGATAAACTAATGCTGCCTTTCACCCATCTTAATTGATATAGATGGGTGTATAATGTGTGAAAACATTTATAAATTGACTACTATGTGTAGCTGTACCTAGCTGTACCTTATAGCAGTGCATCTATCTGATTTCTCATACCTTTTAATTTACTGCTTACATTTGCTCACCACTGACTAAAAGTCCTAAAAATATATGACGTTAAATACCTAGCATTGTAATACGGGGCTAATGGATGCTGGCATCTATTGTTCTTCCTAGTTTTGGTGGTATGAGGTCACACCTGATTGTCTCTCACCACCCCAATTCATAGAGATGAGATGAGATGAGATGAGGTACAGTCTACAAGCACGTTTAGCCTATAAGTTGGTTAAACTGTCCACCATTTTTCAAATTGTTTTATAGTGGAGATCTTCTTGAAACTCAGCTTGGATTAAAAGGAACTACAGTTAGGTCCACAAATATTTGGACAGAGACAACTTTTTTTCAAATTTTGGTTCTGTAAATTACCACAACAAATTTTAAATGAAACAACTCAGATGCAGTTGAATTGCAGACCTTTGGCTTTAATTCAGTGGGTTGAACAAAAAGATTGCATAAAAATGTGAGGAACTAAAGCCTTTGTTTAACACAATCACTCAAAGTAATTGGACAAATTAAAAAGCTGAAAATAAAATGTTCATTTCTAATAATTGGTTGAAAACTCTTTGCTGGCAATGACAGCCTGTAGTCTTGAACTCGTGGACATCACCAGATGCTGGGTTTCCTCCTTTTTAATGCTCTGCCAGGCCTTTACTGGAGTGGCTTTCAGTTGTTGTTTGTTTGTTGGCCTTTCTATCCAAAGTTTAGTCTTTAACAAGTGAAATGCATGCTCAATTAGGTTCAGATCAGGTGACTGACTTGGCCATTCAAGATTATTCCACTTCTTTGCTTTAATAATCTCCTGGTTGCTTTGGCTGTATGTTTTGGGTCATTGTCCATCTGTATTATGAAAAGCCTCCAAATCAATGTGACTGCATTTAGTTGGATTTGAGCAGACAGAATGTCTCTGAACACCTCAGAATTCATTCGGCTGCTTCTGTCCTGTGTCACATTATGGATAAACACTAGTGTCCCAGTGCCATGGCAGCCATGCACGCCAAAGCCATCACACCGCCTCCGCCATGTTTTAAAGATGATGTGGTATGCTTTGGATCATGAGCTGTTCCATACTTTCTCCATACTTTTTTCTTGCCATCATTCTGGAAAAGGTTGATCTTGGTTTCATCTGTCCAAAGAATGTTTTCCCAGAACCGTGCTGGCTTTTTTAGATGTTTTTTTTTTTTTTTAAAGTCCAATATAGCCTTTCTATTCTTGAGGCTTATGAGTGGCTTGCACCTTGCAGTGCACCCTCTGTATTTACTTCCATGCAGTCTTCTCTTTATGGTAGTCTTGGATATCGATACGCCTACTTCCTGGAGAATGTTGTTCACTTGGTTGGTTGTTGTGAAGGGGTTTCTGTTCACCATGGAAATGATTCTGCGATCTTCCACCACTGTTGTCTTCCCTGGACGTCCAGGTCTTTTGGCGTTGTTGAGTTCACCAGTGCTTTGTTTCTTTCTCACGATGTACCAAACTGTAGATTTTCCCACTCCTAATATTGTAGCAATTTCTCTTTGAAATTTTTTTGAGTTTTTTCTGTTTTTTCAGCCTAAGGATGGCTTGTGTCACCTGCATGGAGAGCTCCTTTGACCGCATGTTGTCTGTTCACAGCAAAATCTTCCACATACCCCCCCCCCCCCCCCCAAACCTTCAAATTAACTCCAGGCCTTTTATCTGCTTAATTGATAATAATATAACGAAGGAATTGCCAACACCAGCCCATGAAATAGCTTTTCAGTAAATTGTCCAATTACTTTAGAGCCCCTAAAATAAAGTGATTGTGTAAAATAAAGGCTTTACTTCCTCACATTTTTATGCAATCCTTTTGTTCATCCAACTGAATTAAAGCTGAAAGTCTGCAGTTCAACTGCATCTGAGGTGTTTCATTTAAAATTAATTGTGGTAATGTACAGAACCAAAAGTTGTCTCTGTCCAAATATTTATGGACCTAATAGTAAATAAACAAAATTATTTTGTATTGGATTCAATATAGTTATTTTGTATTGAATCCAATACAAAATAATTAGATTTTCCTGCCGCGCTCCCGCACGCACCAGCGCATGCACCGACGTCACAGGGAACTCCCAGGGAATGTCAGTAAACTCCTTGGGGGAAGATCAGAAGAAGAGGACGCAGCCCGGGGATTGGATCTGACAGGCAGGATGCTGTAGGATGCCGATGGGACCAGGTAAGTGCTTTTTTTTAATGTTTTTAGCTACCTTGAGTGTGGCTTGGGGTTACCGGTTTAAGCATTTTTTTTTACCCTGAGTCACACTCGGGATTACCGCTCAGGGGGTTAAGCAAGATCTCAAAAACCCACTTTTTTATACTCACACACCCATTTTCCTTTTTCTTTATACTATCACGAATCAGCCACAGTTTCCTACTATTTACCCTACATATTGTGTAAAATGTTGCCTCTAAAAATGTTCAAATGGGCATTGTTCTCTTCTATTCCTGTGTTATAGTTTGTACTTGTTATGTATGCAGGCTTGTCCTCCGCAGAACCCATTTTAATGTTCAGTATTGGGTAATATGTTGATGTTTTATCAATAAAAGATAATAATAATGCAAAGTATGGGATTTAAGAATACTTGGTATTGGAAAGAATTCCTTGATTCATCAGAATGTGGGCGATATGCCAGCTCCTAACCATCACACTAATATCGACTTTCAAATTGCAGTATTGTTAGATAACCAATATGTTTATATTCTCTGCTATGACCTTTGGATTTGTCATTCTTATAAGTTTCCTACATTGTAAAAATCGTACAGGTAGTCCCCAGGTTACATATGAGATAGGACTGTAGGCTTGTACGTAAGTTGAATTTGTATGTAAGTCGGAACAGGTACATTATTTTAATAAATGCAAATAGGACAGATGTTTGTCTCAACATATTATTAGGCAGGGTGGTGTCAGTTACTGTATAAAATCCTCACTGTGAGCTAATCACAAACAAAGCAAAAAAACTTTTTGGAGCCTAGACATTTATTAACCTCTGGGGCAAGCTGTGCTTTGATATGCAAAAAGAAACAACTGCAGAGTTTGTCTTTGTCATTCAAGAGTTACAAGATGTTGCAGAAAGAGCTCAGTCCTTAAGATCATCCACAACCTCAGCTGTGTTTAGCAAAAGATTTCTTCTGCAAGTCATTCGAACCACCCCCTCCAAGCCTCCTGCACAGAAAGAGCAGGGAAGCCCCATTCGTATCTATGAGACATCCTTATGTCAGATGTCCAATCCAACTACCTGTCCACCTATTGGATTCTTTTCTTTACCCAATATTACCTTCTTGGTTTTGTATTGATGTTGTAACCCTTGAGGATTTTCCACTACTGCATTTGTTTATGTGTATGTTATGTCCTTTTTTCTGTTTCCTTTTTATATTGTTATAGTGTAAAAAGAAAATGCAAAAATGAAAATAATGAATGTTATAAAAAATAATGTAAAGTACATTACCATTTCATCAGATTCCATGAGTGTGATTGGTGGAATACAGTAATTGGTGGAGCAGAGATGAATTTACAATTCAAGCGAATTAGCAGGAACATAAATATTCTACCCTAAAAAAAATACTGCCAACCCCAGGAAATGTAATTCAGTTTAGGAATGTCAATAATATTATATTAAAATTCCAAATCCCGTAAGACTCATACCACAAGACCATACACCATAAAGCTATTTAGACGTTATATGAATCATGGTGACATGAGGCAAGTATGCTTTAATTATAAATTATTATGTGTTGACAAGAAATACTAAATTGTCACAGCTGGGATTTAATATCCAGCGTAAGTACAGCTTGCGTAGCTGATATATAATAGTTTTTTTTTTTCATGGATACCAAAATTAAAATGCAAAACACTATTAAGAGTTTAATAATGTAAATTGCATTTCCAACTTCTTCTTGGCATTATCTTTGACACGGCCTTTGCTTTCCTACTGTTACAGCTTATTAGGTGTTAGTCGGCTGTTAGCTAGTCAAGCGTGTAACATTTCTTTCAGAGGAGTTGCTGAGGAGTGCTGAGCATAGAAGAAATAAAATAAACACATACTAAAATAAATATATTCAGTAAAAATCTATTAACCATTTTGTGCATCTTCATAGGCTGCAGTTTGCCTTTAGCAAGGTGTTTGGCTGAAACAATAAGGTGTTTCCTGGACAGTCAGTGGGTTGTTGACAACTTGCCTGCCAGAAGTCAGCCACCATCTCGATTCACCTTCGATGAATGGGCATTTTTTGGCATTTGATGATGGCTGTGCATTTTTTATTTATAGATAAGAATAGTGCAAAGGGTTACCAAGAATCAATTTCTTTAAAAATACAGTGAAATGCAATGTTCATATTTGATGCACACTACAGAGCCCTGCTTAAAAAATATCTAATATTGCAATGCCAGGTTGCAGCAATAATGCCATGGTACAAGAATTAATATTTTTCAGATTGGTTTAGAATTTTACCAGTCAGATCTTGCATGGTGTTCTTGAATGGCGGGACTTGTAGAGCCATATGTAAAACTGTTTACACCTGAAACATGCATTCAGATAACTGTGTGACAATTACCTGAACACCTGTGCTCAATCCTCATTCTGGGTCAGTAATTCAAAATTTAATGAAGGCCGAGGATCAGAATACCAACCAGGCAAGCAAGGATTTTTTAGAACCAGGTCCATGGCACCTTATCTAATTTCTCAGCAAAAGGACCACTGTAAGGTGTCTTCTGATCATTTCATCCTGTTTCCAACTATCTCTTGTTTCTTCTTACACCCACTGACATGTAGACTTTTTTTTTACACCTTTCACTAATGATAATACAGTTTTTGCGCCTATTGAACAGCAATACAAGAAAAACTGGTATATTCTTTATTATTATTATTATTATTATTAATAATTCTAATATAGATGGTGCCATTCAGCTTTTCAGTCTACAGGAACAGTCATCATGTGCGGAGCTAGTACTGGGCTCAATTACTAGAGAGAATATCATCCACTGCACAGACCGGATCACCCTCTCTTATCTGCATTTGTGTAAAATGAAGATGTTACATATAATGAAAATATAGTATATGAGGATAGACCCTTAAAAAAACCTTTAAATAAAACTCACTGTTAAAAGTTTTACTTTTCTTTAAAGCCCATTATACAAGTTGACAATGGAAAATCCGGCCATCAATAATCTGGTTTCCAGGCATAAATTTTGGATCACATTTTTTAATAAAGGGACTGCAGTACACTGTTTGGCCACTAATGTTTTGATGGCACAGATCTGCAGAAACAGCTGTTAGGTCTTGCTATCTACACAAAATACACGTTGAGACGTCCATGCTGCCTGCTCCCTGGAACCGTGGCAGATGTCCGCAGGTGCTGGGAGAGGAAGGCTGTTCTGTGTGTGAAGGTGAGTATAAAAAAATTAAAAATCCGTAATTTTTGAAAATCTGGCACACCTCAGGTCCGGAGGTTGCCAGATTTTTGATTGTCAACCTGTAGTTTATTTTTTTAAAGAATTTTAGACAGAATGGGGGGGATACATAGTTTTTTTTATGTGTTTCCTATTATGTGTCCTTTAATGAGAGCACCACCAAATTCCTTTTCCCCACCAAGCACACTAAGGATAAGTAGCCATCTGTGTGGCAGCAGCATTCAACACCCAGCGGTCCAACATGGTCCTCCTGCACAGTCACTGCTGCAGCGTTCTATTCAGAAGGACGTGTGAGTTTTGCATGGTAAGGTGTTATTTCAACTGGAAAATCTAATTTTTTTGCAAGTTACAAAAATGGCTCTCAAGCTTGCGAAGTGGTGATAATGCATCTGGGGACAAAAGCATGTTACTATGTGTCAAAACATAATGAGCTCGTAAAACTTCTGTCTCATATCACAATGAATCGGAAACCACCATTATTGCACAGCACAGAATTCTCTTTTTGATAATATTTTTTTCTTCACATGATTTTCCAAAGTTTTTCTAAATTTACCACAGTTTAGAAAAACCGAGGTCTGAAAATAAGGGAAAATCCAAAGTATTGTTTTGTCACCAGAACATTAGAGTCATTAAAACATTAGAGAAATATTCCAATGTTCTGTTGTTAACTGTCTACAGACCGATTCCCACATGGAGGTGGCAATTATACCACCCACATCACTTGAAAGCCAGAATGAATTAGTAAGTAATTGCTTATAATTTTTATTGAAAATATGCATTGAAGGTCTGTTTTATCCATATGCATAACAGCACATGGCAATGTGCTATGCTAAATCATGTTGGTATGAAGTTTGTTACTCGAAAACATTTTTTTTTTTTCAGGAGCCAACTAATGTAATAGCCTCACTAAATTTTATTCTTTGAGATTGTCCATATGGCACAATATGTACTCACTAAAACGGAATGGAAGGCTTGTCTTGAAGGTGGTAAGAAGTTTTACTATCATCTTTACATAGAATATCTCCTAGTTTTGTGTGTCTTCAAGATAGGGTTTGCGTTTTTGTTTATAAAAAAGGATTTGTGATGTTAAGAGATAGTTCAGGTGCATGGGGTTACTGATTTACACTCAACGTGTGTTGCCTACTCACGCTGCAGCACCTTGAGTATCCAGCACAATAATTTCTCAATTTGGCAATTGTTTGGGACCTTTTTCCTTTCTCCTGTCTGTCCCTTGGGATGAGAGAAGGGCTGTACTCCCTGTTTGTCCTTAGTTCCTTTATTTGAAACGGGTTATGCAGCTTCTTTGGCTGATGGGTTGGCAACCTGACTGTAATACTGTATAATCTCGGTAAACTCCTGATGAAGCAGTTTATCTGTGAAACGCCTTAAGACTTTAATGAGGCTATATTAATATTAAGGTTAAAATCATAATAGTACTATATAAACTAAAAATTAGGATTGTTTTTTGAAATTTGATGGACAGTATATGTCATGTAACAATAGCCTCATTAGGTGGAGAACTATGTGATTAGTTTTTCATTGTATTATTAATGATAATGTTATATTTGTTTTTCAAAATAATGTTTGTGTAATAAAAACTGGTGGTTTTAATAAATTGGATTCTTTACACATTTTTCTGATGGTTTATATGGCAGCAACATTTAAGCACAGGATGTTTCATATAGCAGTAATGTTGGATAGGAGTATTCGGGTTTTGCTCCTTCTATCTTAAAAAAAGAGGTTAATATAACAGAAATCTACAAATAGGTAAAGTTCATTGGAGAATAGAAACCAGATTAAGCTAGTTTCTGGAAAGCAGCAAGTGAATGAGGGTAGCAGAGATCTAAATTAGCTGCATTTTGCTGATGTTTTAATGCCTGTGAGCAGAAAAGGAGAGAATCTAGTACACAACATATTTATAGCCTGCAACAATAAGATCTGTGATCAGCAGGACTTACAGGTAGGAAACTTTGCAACAGTTGATGATTTGGGTAAAAACTGTATACAATGAAACATGATGCAAAAAATACACAATTTACAATTGATAATTAGGAAGGATGTGATTGATGGTCTGGCAGCCTCTGATTCTATCTGAAATACATACAGTTCTGGACACCATTTAGTTGATAATTTATAGTCATAGAAATGACTGTGAATTCAGTTTGCAGTAAGCTCTACTGAGATATATTCTGAAAACAGTTCTCCTCCTCTGGCAGAAACAAAAATCTTAATGTTATGAATGTTTAACCAACCAGAAATCATCTTTGTCTAATGTATTTTCCGACAAGATAACTTGTTAACAGGAGAATAAACATGATTGCCAATTGCATAACTTAGTTACATAGTAAGTCAGGTTGAAAAAGACATAAGTCCATCAAGTTCAGCATCTAGGGAAATACACATATCAGGTATAAGACCCCATGGACATAGTTGATCCAGAGGAAGGCAAAAAAAACCCTGGTTCAATTTGCTCCAACTGGGGAAAAAAATCCTTCCTGATTCCGTGAGGCAATTGGATTTTTCGTGGATCAACGGTCACTGTTTTTTTTACTTTATAGCCTTAATACCCAGTTATATTCTGTGCTTCTAGAAATACATCCAGCTTTTTCTTAAAGCAATCTATAGTAGTTGCTGAAACTACTTCCTGAGGGAGCCGTTTCCACATTTTTACAGACCTTGCAGTGAAGAATCACTTCCTTATCCGGAGGTTAAACTTCTTTTCCTTCAAATGTAAAGAGTGCCCTCTTGTTCTTTGTAATGATCTCAAAGTAAATATTTGGGAAGAGAGTTTTCTATATGGACTATTTATATATTTATACAGGGTGATCATATCCCCCCCTTATACGTCTCTTCTCAAGGGAGAAAAGTTTCAGTTCAGCTAATCTCTCCTCATAGCGGAGCTCCTCCATTCCTTTTTGATAGTTATATGCATACTTTCTAAATAGGCTGGTATTGTATTAAAGTATGCAGTATCTAGAAGCCAAACTTTTTGTTATCGCTTTGCATAGTGTAAATAGTTTTTTTTGTCATTGCTGACATAATTTTTATGCCAGTTGCTTGGCTTTCTCTGGCTTCTGTACTTCCTGAGTTGCTGACCTAGAACAAGTATACAAACCAGAAATATCAGAGAAAAATCCTACATCTTTATCTGTATATTTGTTCCAGGTAGGTGTATGAGATTACTATAGCCAGAAAATCAGAAAGACAAACAAAAAACCAGGCAAACAACATTTACTGAAGGAAAGGCAGCAACCTTGTTTGCCTTATGATAGGTTTCCTAAATTAAATACATGGTATTTTATGTTAGCCTACTTCTGGTTCACCTAATATTGTTCAGGACAGCTTCTCTTTATACATAATATGTTAACCTTTTTAAAATTTGGGGATTATTGGTTTGCGCAGTCTTTGTTCTAGTGGTGTCATAGTGAACCCCTGTCTACCCTGTCCACCCACGAGCTGCACAAAATTACATATAATTCTATAGTCTGAATGTACAATGATAGTGCTTCGTTAGAGGGGATGTGATATGGAGGGTTCACATTGGAAAATATAGTGCACTATGACAACCTTTTGCAGTATGTGAGAAGTGTCTGTACCATAGAAAAACCAGTGAATTGCAGATAGGTTCAGCTATCCGGCTACTAGAAACTCAATGAAATCTAAGACTGGCCCCATTCTCTATACAGACGTAAAATAACCTGAATCTGCTGAACCATTATTGTTTAACCATGCTTAGCCATGAGAATATTTCTTGTGGCAAATGTTGCTTTATGGTAGGCCCTGCTTTTTGAATTCCTCTGGTTGACCTTAGGTCAACTCAGCACATGGCAACCCGCATAAGCTGGAGTCTTTCCATGTCAAGAATCCCAGTGCTGTTTTGTGTGGCAGATCAAAAAGAAGGTTGTAGTCAAATAATATGCATCAGCAGCATATAAGCCAAGCGTAGGTAGAAAAAAATCTGATTTTTCTTGTTTTTGTTGTAGCTTTTCATATCTCCCGTGCTGTACTGATTCATGCTCTTGGCTGCTTACATGGATAAATACACGTTTATTGGGTTCTTTGACAATGAAGGTGGCTTCCATATATATCCTCATTTTTTACAAGCACAAAATGTAATTTCTTACATAAAACAGAATAAAAGAAGTATAAATAAGTACAGAAGTTAAATATTGCTAATGTTTATTTCAGTTCAGATAACTTGTTTTACCACAATTATAGCAAACAATATAAAACTGTTCTTTCAGCCAGAGCTTTTATGTTTCTTTTGTCACGAGTACAGAAAATGTGAGGATCCACACAGCTCCTTTCAGAAATTGCATACGTCAGTAATGAAAAACTAAAGGTCCCAACTTTTACTGTTGTAACTGGGCTTAATAGAAACATTTGGTACTTACTTTACCTATTACTTCTATATTTTAAATCTCTGCATAAGAAGAAATTTTTTTTTTAACAATTTGAGTTAACTAATATCTCTCAAAATGGAGAAGATTTGCAAATGACTTAAGGCTAGCAGGAGGAATGTGTTCAGCTCAAGTGGGGTTGCGAAAGGGATCAAGAGGAACAAATGTTGGCAAAGCCCTGAATGTTGGTGACATTCAGAGTACTTCTAAGAACATTAGGGTCCATAGGTCCAAGAATGGTTTGATGAGTCAGAGGCAATCTTCTGCTGTCCATTGGATATCTGTATGGGGCTTAACCCTACCACATTTAGGAATTGGCTGCAAGACACTTTCGGTACAGATACGCTTTCTTCACAGGTAAGATGTCACATATATGACTGATTTGTTGGTTGAATTCTGCTTATTGTTTCCTAACATTTCAAGTACTGAGGTGGAGACACTGGTCCTGATTTAATAAAGCTCTCCAAGGCTGGAGAGGATACACATTCATCAGTGAAGCTGGGTAACCCAGCAAACCTGAAATGGATCTGGTCCAGGATTGAATACATTTGCTATCAAACAGAAAATGACTTTGGAGAAATCCATTCCAGGTTTGCTGGATCATCCAGCTTCACTGATAAAAGTGAATCCTTTCCAGCCTTGGAGAGCTTTAATAAATCAGGCCCAAGTTTTGTATTTCGGTAATGGTTGATCCCCATTGTATTTCTTCTACATATAGATTTTTTAGCTCATTTTTTGCCTCTGATGATGTTTACAGCAACCTTGCGCTTTTCAATTTTTTATTGTTACAAAAAAAAATGCAGTAACTTAAAGTTTTTATTATTATTATTTTCATTTTTCTGCAAAGGATGCTTTATGACTTTCTGACTTTTTACTCATTTGTATTCATTACGTTTAATTGTGAAACATTATTTGGTAATAAATCAATCCACTCTCTAGCTATAATTTGCACACATAACTAGTTTAGTTTTAACTAGAGAGTGTTAATTGCAAGGCCTAAAAAAACATTTTGTGCTTTTGTTTTTTTTTTAGTTCATTATTGTAAAAACAATCAAGTAAAGTATTACAAAAAAGTTGTTAATCACAATTATTACCTAATGCATATGACTGTATTTATTTTTGGTGTCTTGATCTTACTGCCTGCCCTTCCCCATCCACTTTTCTCTGCCATATCTAAAAGTTCCTATTCATTAATTTTAATATTATGTGACTCATTCTTACCCACATACTTCATTCTTATGAAAATTAGATCATCCAAGTTTTTAATAAAAGTGGAAAGCAGTGTCTTTGTTTAGTAATGTAAAGTCATTTTAGTCATAAGAAGGTGGTACGGTCACAGGATTCAAGAGGCATTATGGTAAATTTTTACCTTGACCTTTCTTATGCTGACAAATATTTTAGACTGAAACATGTAAATTAAGCTGCTAAAGTAGAGAAGGGGCCAAATATAAGAGGTGATTTATCAACACAATTGAAATACTAATTTTGCAAATTTTATCACAGGAAATAAGATTATTTTGGGTAAAATTTAAAGCTACCTTGTAATAAAAATGAAGAATTAAATCTTCAATTTACATATAAGGATATAAATATAAATATATATATATATATATATATATATATATATATATACACACAGTGGCTGCAACACTGCAACACTGAGCCGGAACCGGGGATGGGTTCAACCCCCTCCTCTGCAATGGGTGACGTGCACTAGTTGAACAATGTAACATGCGCCGCCCTCCAGCCCTACGTCACCTAACAGGCCTCTGGGCTATCCCCAGACAAAGCCTGCATGCACGTGGAGTGGGGGGAGGTCCTGGGGACACCGTCCTATAAAGAAGTGTCGTCCCTTGGATCTCCCAGCTGCTCTGCACACAATTTCACCAGGGACTGAACCACACCATACCTGGAACCTTCACTTATCTATTACACAAGGTAACAATATTTAAACACTATTTGCAGTTATCTCCATATTATCTTTCTGAACATAGACTTATACCATACATTTTTTTTCAGATCCCTAACTTGCTACATTAGGGTCTTAGTAAATCTGCTGCAATATTGTCCATACTATAGAGAAGAGTTCAACTGCATCTTACTGCAAACATCCCTCGGAGGCATCATACCCTCCTGACTTTGCAGAAAAAGCATAGGATACTACCTTACAGGATCATGTAAGTGCCAGAAACATTTTTAACAACTGTTATTTTGTATCAATCTATATTGATCTGATATATTCCAAATTATTAACTGAAAACAACAATCTGTTGCACATATATATAACTCAATATTAATCTAACTTCTAAATGATCAAGGGTATTTGGATGCATATAGCACATCGATTCATTTTGTTTACATTCTGAACACCAGCATATACTTGATATTTTAATACTCAAGTAAGATATTTTTCACTGATTTAGATACAACTTCTGCAAGCGACAAATACATGTTGTCAAAATAACACCCCTGAGGAAGCCATATTGGGTGAAACGCGTCGGGTACTACTAGCAACATGACTCCATGGTTAAAAAATTTTGTATGGCAAGTAAATGTATATGACTGACGAGTTGCTGCATGTCTAGTGTCCCCTGTGGCCTATGTTGGACCACAAGAAACTATTGTGGTCCAATTTGACTTTATTATAATTTTCCACATTGTATTCAGCACCCTCTAGGGCCCTAATTATATTGCTGTTGACCACTGGATTGTATAGTGGCCTTTCTTATGTTATGTTTCACAATGTTTGTTCCATATACAATATAAATACACTGTTTGTGCCAAAAAAACCCTCTTCAATCTCTCTCTTTGATTTTTTGACTTTTTCATATATACAGTGGCTTCAGATACCCCCTTCACTTTTATCAAATTTGCAGCCTGATGCTACAATCATTTTAATTATTTTTATAATGACAAAGTGAAAACAGAATTTTAGACAATGTTGTAAATTTAAAAAAAAAGAAAAAAAAAACAAAATATCACATTTACATAAGTATTCAGACACTTTATTTAGTATTTAGTAAATGCACCTTTGCCAGTAATTACAGCCTCAAGTCATTTTGATAATGATGCAACAAACGTTGCACGCCTAGATTGCGGGATTTCCTGACATTCTTCTTTGCAAATCCTCTCACTCTCACTCAGGTTGGATGGGAACCATCAGTGGGACGTTCATGTCAAGGCTCTGGTTAGGTCACTCCAGGACATTCACAGAGTTGTCCCTAAGCCACTCATATGTTGTCTTTGTTGTGTGCTTTGGGTAATAGTCATATTGGAAGGTTAACCTTTGGCCCAATCTGAGGTCCTGAGCTCTTTGGAACAGGTTGAGGATAGCTTTGTACTTTGCTCCATTCAGCTATCCTTCAACCCTGACCAGTCTCTCAGTCCCTGCTGCTGAAAAACACCCCCTGCAACATGATGCTGCCAACACCAAGCTTCACTGTTAGGATGGTATTAGGCAGGTGATTGGCAGTGCCTTGTTACCTCCATAAATAACGTTTAGAACTGAGGCTAAACAGTTCAGTCTTGGTTTACCCAAACCAGATAATGTTCCTCAATGTCCGAGGAAACTCAGAGCAGGTTTTTATGTATTTTAAACTAAGAAGAGGCTTCTGCCTAGCCACTCTGACAAAAATATAAAAAAAACAATGAAACAGCAGGGTTTTTTGGCAAATAATAAACTTGTTTTCATTGATAAGTTCTCATAGAATACATGTAACAAAATCATCAAAAATGAACAAAGCGGGATCCAATTGAAGGCTGATCAAGTCGACACTAGGGAAAAAACCTGGTATGCACACACAATAGGATGTGTATCTAATGCGAGTCCTATACCGAACGTGGCAATCTACCCACAGCTTGCTGACCCGACGCATTTCGCCCAGTATGGACTTCCTCAGGGGTAATTGTGCAGTAGTGGAAATAAACTTAGGTACTTCATACAGTATTTTTAAAGTTTGTAAGTATGTCTTAGTGTATGAATCAATGGTTCCAACCATTTAAATGTTGCAGTAGAAAAAATAGAATCCCGCATTGTACAAATTTAATGTTTTTGTTAAATGTATTCTACGAGAACTTATCATTAATACAAGTTTATTATTTGCCAAAAAAAACACTCTGTTTTGTTGTTTTTGGTATATATGCTAATTTGAGGTTGGCATTAATCCCTTTAGGGGAATCTGAATGGTGAATATCCAATACCTATCCACTATTACATTTCCTTATTCTTATATAGACACTCTGCCATAAAGCCCAGGTCAGTGGAGGAAGCGGGTATGTCTGTCCTTCTGGAAAGCAGTACCATCTCCACACAGGACCTCTGGAGCTCAGTCGGGGTGACCATCAGGTTCTTGGTTACTTCTCTTCCTAAGGCCCTTCTCCCTCCATTGCTCAGTTTGGCTGGGCGACTAGCTCTTGGAAGAGTCCTGGTTGTGCCAAATTTGACCCTTTTGAGAATTGAGAAAGGCCACTGTGCTTTTGAGAAATTTTTTTGTAGCCTTCTCAGGTCTGTGCTTTCCAACAATCCTGTCACTGAGCTCTGCATGTAGTTCTTTTGACCTCATGGCTTGGGGTTTTTTCTGATTTTGCATTGTAAAAAAACCTATGTTAATATGATATTCTATTTTTTTCTTTTTTTAATGAAATTACAAAACTTTCTAAAATTTATTTTTTCACTTTGTCATTATGAGGTTTAAACAATTGTAGCATGCAACATAACAAAACTGAAAAAAGTGAAAGCCAATGTATCTGTTGAATTCCTCAGTCTTTAATACCAATATTTTGGTAGTTCTTATTTTATGTTTAATTCATTGCTTTCAGGGTGTTTCAAAACCAGGCTTTGTAATATAACAACCATAAAAATAGTCATGTGGCACTTAAAATCAACCAATCATGATGGCAATCTGTAAATATTGCTCAGTTTGTGAAGATGCAGACTCCAATTTTTTTTTCAGAGAAGCACTTACAGTGTTACTATCCTGAAGCATTCTCGAATTAGGTTGAGGGCCTTTGAACTTGTAGGGTCATAACGATTCAGCAATAATAGCTTTCAAAGTTCTCGCTTTTAAAATTTCTTTCTTAGTATGTACTGTATAATAGGCATACATTAAATATTTTTTTTCATTTGACTTTATTTTATCCTCCATGGATTTTCCTTTACAGCAGGATTTGTTTGGAAAAGGAAGGGAGTGAGAGCGGCACTTGCAGGCCAGGTGGGTGTTCTACATGCAAGAAACATTGATGACAAAAGGAGAGAAGAGGGAGATGTCTTTTAAAAGGTTGTTGCTTCTCCTTCATTATCCAATTCCAGGTATGGGACAGAAAGGTTACCAAGTTGTTTACAAATGAAGTATTAAAATCTTAGTTCACCACCAACTATTGGGATGTGGTTGAGAAGAGTCAATGTAATAATGCCTATGGAAGATATTACCTTACGTTTACATGACCATAGGTAAACATTTATGGATACCTAGTCTTCATGGATGATCTTTCTGGAATCCCCAGAATAAAGATGCTACTTTGACCTTGCCTTGGGATAAGTTTTATTTTAATTGTTTTATCATTACACTGCTTAACCTAAATCCTAAAAGTGAAATTTCGCCACTATGTGATTTTTTTATCCACTTTCCAAGCATTGAGATTTTTTCTGTTGAACCATGATACAGTGGTAATACTTTTTTCTTTTTTTGACATGTTTGTTTCACCATGTGACTAATTTATAAATATACATAAATCATGTTTCAAAACACTTAGTTCACTAAATTTGTTATGGAGTCCACCAGAGCAGTGTCAATTTCAGGTTATTAGGCAAAAAAGTAAGGTTATTAAAGCAATTCTCATAAATCTATATATTGGTATATTTAGCTGTTTGCCTGGAACTCAGGTATAAGTACCTTAGTAATACAAATACATATAGTAGTTAAGTAGTAGGTATATTATAGTTAAGGGTGTAGCATAAAGAACCTATTTTACCACATCAAATGATAATAATTCATGCATGTGTAAGAAAATCACAGTGTAGATCCTACAGTAAGCCCCTTAATATCTTCTCTTACCAAAGGAAAGCACTGATCAATACATCTAGCAATGCACTAACCCTGCAGGCAGCTAAATTTCATTTAATAGGTAAAATCTAAACTGTTCATTCCCCATTAGGGGTAGTCAATAAAAAATCAAAGAGATACATTTAATCTGGACGTGCACATATCACTTTTTGCCCCGGGTGGCAGATTCCTATTTTAAAAGAGTGCCAATTTAAATGTCAACAGAACATTCTTTATCCCACCCTCTGGGTCCTCGTGCTGCGTTTAACATGTCCAGGGGGAAATCACTGAATTAGGTTTTCACAAAATAAATGAGAACGTAAATGGGACTGACAGTGACACTTAGTTAATACTTTGCTCTTTGGTAATTTATTAAACACATCAGTGCTCAGAAGGTGGTTTTAATGCATAGTTTACATCCATTTTACAAAGCACAACAGAATGCATTTTCACAAATGTAAAACAATGAACAGAACTGATTATAATCAGAAGGATTTTTTTTTAACATTTTCCCTATCCTTGGATGGTTTTAAAGTGCCAGTGCTCTGTGTATCATTCCCTGAAGAGGGGAAGCAGATCTTTTATAACACTTTTTGATCAGGTGATCTCTGCTAAAGGACAGCTGTCACCATCTGGGACTCAATCAGTCTGTCCACCAGCACTTTCATATTGAGTATGACTTTATGTAATAAAAAAAAAACTTTGGGTAAAAAAAATCATATCCAAGCTTTCTATTTATTTTGTGTCTCATAGTACCCGTAAACAGAAAGACTGTAGTCTGATCTGTTAATTATAGGTTGAAAAAAACTTTATCTATGTTATATGTATGCTTTTGAATTTGCTTGATGATACATCTTATCATGTGGCTTTAAAAACAAAACAATAAATACCGTATATACAGGACTCAAGGGATTGATCCTAACTGTTAGATGTATTTCTCCTTGGAATAAATTGTGGCCCCTTAATGATCACTGTAGTGGTGGAGTGCAGAGAAGTGGGTGTTAATACAATGATGTTAGAGGAAGAAGACGGGCAGAGTATGGAAGAGTTGGCATACAGCTGTAGAAAGGTGTACATGCAAAACATTGACAAGGGTATGGGGTGCAGAATTTAGCTGCAAGTGCAATGGTGAGTAATGTTCCCACATAGGGCTGTCACCTGTAACTTCAAATGCAGTCCTGCCTGTTAGCATTAGAGGTAGTCTGGGGCTAGTGGTGAAAACTGGCCAGAAATTAGAAGGCCATGCCCAATGGCAATACAAGGACCACTCTGAATGCGAATGCCATTTAATAAAAAAACAGCATGTCTTTGCCTTTCCTGAATGAATCAGCTCAGTACACTAGACATGTTGGTTGTTATTCCATAGCAAAGTAGTGGTAAGGTTGCAATCCCCTATTTGCTATTGCTTTCTGGTCGATTTCTTCACATAACCGGGGCCTGGGGGGGGGGGGCGTGTTCAAAAGCCATTACATTCCCATTAAGAAAATTACATTTATGCTTCTAGTACTGTAACACAAAACAAACAGTAAACAAAGTATCAGCACCATGGAAAACAAACCTGCAAATAATTAAATTAAATGTTAACTTAAATGTTCATCAAAAGCATTCAATCAAAATAGCTGCTACTGTACTATTAAGATTTATCCTGCTAAGATTCAGACCAAAAAGAAATCCTAGCAAGTGTCAAGTACAACATAAGACAATTCTTGGAAGAAAATGCTGCAAATCAACTGGATCAAATTTTTCTTTTTTTCACCTTTTTTTTTATCAGTAAATAAAGTAAAGCAAAGATAAATACACTCCATTACATTTTCCATTTTTTCTTTTATGATTGTGTTATCAGTTCAGGTAAATATAAAATATTTTTCATATTTATATCCTTCAGGAAGATGCTACATCTAACCCTTATTCTCCATGGCTTCAGAAAGCTTGTTTAACTCTTTGCTGGGAATACACATTTGAATAGAGGTTCCCTTGTTACATAAACACATGGTTGAATGACCCTGAATTACTCAGAGGGGCATATTCGCTTTTCATCGGCAAGTACAGATGGTCCTTAATCCAACTTGAATCTGCAGGAGTAGTATGCAAGTGGAGCTAGTGCTGTGCTTTCTTTCATGCTCTGCACAGGCTACTGAAACTAGAGAATAGATTCATCCTGTAGTAAATGTATTTTCAAAATCAGGATTCTTTACAAAGAATAAAAAAAGTCTAAAAATACAACATTTCCAAAATAAAATTAACCAAAAATAACAAAAAGTTTGTACTTTTACCTATTCATTTCACATGACATAAAAGGGTGGCCTGCATTACACTTTTTTCTAATTTCTCTAAACCATAGGAGTTGGGACATTGTTTAGCGTATCTCCTTTAGCAAAACCCCTACAGCCATTTTTCTTGCCAGCAGGGATGAAATCTTAATCTTTTCTTCAAAGGCAAAGAAAAGCTAAAGGTTTTAGTTATAGGAAAACCAATGTATTACATTCTGACAACTGTATGAGGTTAATCCATGTAACAATAACTTTCAGGATGTGTATTCCTTTTTTATGAATTGTATGCTTTTATGCAAAAGTGACAGTAACAAAGTTTTGAGACACTGACAAAAAATACTTTTGTTGCAGTACCTGTAGAAAAAAAATAATATATAAACCGTATCAATAATAGGTACCTCCAGCAGCATGGTAATTGAACATTCTTATCACTGTGATTTTCCTATTATTGCTGCAAAGCTTGGTTTACATATAAATGTGGAAAAATATCTTGAAATGTTTAAAAGTAGTTTTGCTGATACAATTGGACAGAAACCATCTTGTAAAAGGTATGTATGTAGATTTACATCGGGGAAAATGCATCAAGAGGTACAGGGATCTGATGGCAGAATGCTGCAGTGAGTTTTGTTACAACAATTTTTTACTTTTTATAGGTAAAAAAAAAAATTCAAAAACAAAAACATTTTTTTCCCATGAGAAATTCCCAAATTAACCCAGAAAATCCCCACATCATCTTTTATCTCACACAATAGACAACACAACTAATCCAAACAAATACAAATCATACTCAGCGGCACTTTTATTTAGTTATTTAAAATGCTTTATAAATTGAATACATTGCAGCATTTCTGTAGCCTATGACATATTGTTGGTCTTCACTGGTGAAAAATCAAAAACAATCCAGGGAAATTTCAATAGCTAATTTCAAGGTCCTACTATAGAAAAAAACACAACACAAAACAATTTCAACACCGTATGAGTACAATAGTCAAACAATAGTGAATAAAGTCATCTTGCTGGAATACTTTATTGTTCCTGGTGTCCTTGTAACTTGCAATGGTTGCAGAATAACAATTTGGTAATTTCATAAGGTATGTTTGAAATTTCTATTACCAACAGTGTTTTCAAGGTAAAGCCATGACCTTTGACACCTAGGACATATAAAGGTAGAATCTGAGTTCTTACAGCAAAATATATACCTGTATACATATTAGGGACCACATATAACACATATTATTAGTTAACCCCGTGAATGCTGACAAACACTTAGGAATTTTAAAATTTCGATTTGGTTTGATGAATATTCACCCAAAATTTTATTTGACCTTTAGGCTTAATGCAATAAAAGGGTTAATTAATTGGTTTAATTATTTCATTAAGGTCAAAATACAGTAGAGACAAGTGGCTGGGGTTTGCATAGAGGAATATAAGTCCCAGCAAAGACTGACAGATAATGTAAAATTGTACTCATACCATATTGTTTCTTGACCTTTTCAACATGGGTGAACTCATCAAAATAACTTTAAGGTCTTCAGGGAATCCCTTCTATAATTACTATATCCACAGAGACAAGATGATAGATCTAATCTGTTAAATCTAATAAATGTTAACCACTGCCAGCATCCCTATTCAAATAAACTTGATTTTTTGGGGACTTTTAAGGCAGTACATATAACACCATGTTAATATTTAAAATTCTTTTTATTAGCAATACATCTTAGTTTAAAATCTCCATATAGAGAAAAAATTTATAGTAGCCACCTTATTTGAAACAATACCAACCAAGTTTCAAGCTGAAAAGTCAGGTTATAGTGCTAGATTTAGCAGATATCCAAAGCATACAAATTTTGTTTATGTAACAATCTTGTATGTTTCGATGCGTTTCGCAGATATGTTCTGCTTCATCAGGAAACAGTTACACATAAAGTAGATGGATACAATATACACCAAAAAGATTAATAATGGTTCAACTTGACCTGGCAAAAGATCAGCACAAGAGGCAGGGGAGGTCCCCAGTACAGAAGACTGGGCAAACAGGCCAGACCTGGTCTGGTGGATTAACAGGCATCCATATACAATTTTTGCAGTTTTGGACATATTCTTCCCCCTGTGATTTACTTTTTAACCTCTATTGTTTTGCTGTTTATATTGGAACCAGTTTTTATTTAATCCTGAGTATATCCTTTCCAACTGTGTTTGTATACTTGGACATTCATATGTCACTTGTTGGAGCCTGTTGGCCCACTCTTGTCTGTTAAAGTGACCTGAGAGTCACAAACTGCTCATTGCTCAAATAAACCCTAGCAACCTCTGGAGGAACCCAAGGTTCCACGGAACCCTGGTTGAGAAATACTGCTCTAGAGTATAACTATATGCAATGAACCAGTTAGTTAGAATTTGACCACTATCATGTAGAATTTTGGTAAAAGTAGGTACTATTCTAATAAAAAGCAGGTAAAAATGTGCCTGGAGGTATTCTACGCTCATCACTGACTGTGACTACAGAAAGTTTCAATTGAAACAAAATATACACTAACATATTTATAAACAGCACTCTATAATATTGTCAAAATTACTTTCGCCTTGGATCTTGATTAATATTTATTTCATAACAATGTGTCATTTTGCTTTTTATTACATTTACTGTTTTTAGTACGTATTTTGTAATTTAATTACCAGTAAAACCCATTACTGATAGTTTCATGTTCTAAAAAAACTAAGGTCAGGCAGTCAGGGTACATAGATTAGGTCAATTGCATCAAAGGGTAAAGAGATTTTTTAAAATTAAGCCTAATTCAGTTCTGCTATGCATTTCTAGTTTCTGTGATTTGCATGACTTAACTAATAAAATTCAGCAGAGCACAAGTTCATGTGGGTATTACAGTGGCAGCATGAACAAATTTTTCCTCTCATTTCAGATGCTATTAACTTAGTCTCAAAAATGACAATCAGATTGAAAACTGCATCTGACATTCACTGAAACATTCCCAGGTGGAGAATCAATTGCTACCAATAAAACACATGGACCTGGAAGATTCTCCACCACTGAATGTTTCCTTCTTCCTTGACTCAGATGTCAGATTGTATGGACATCTCTTGTGCACAGGTCACCCAAAAGATTTTCTATTGGATTTAGGTCTGGGCTCAGGCTGGGCCATTCCAACACTTTAATTTTCTTCTGGTGAAGCCATGGGATTATTATGGTGTTGAAAGGTGAAATTCCTCTTCATCTTCAGCTTTCTAGTAGATGTCTTAAGGTTTTCGACCAAAAGTGACTGGTATTTAAAACTATGCATAATTCCCTCCACCTTGATTAGCCCCAGTTTCAGCCGAACCCCATAGCATGATACTGCAACCACCATGCTTTACACAACTGATGTTGTTCTTTTGGTGATACGAAGTGTTGTTTTTGTGCCATACCTTTTGGAATTGTGGCCAAAAAGTTCAACCTTGCTCTCTTGAGTCCGTAACATGTTTCCCACATGCTTTTGGGGTATGTGCTTTTTTTTTCTGCAATTTTTAGCTGGGCGTGGATGTTTTTCTTTGTAAGAAACATAAAAAGCCTATGTCTTTCAACCCTTCCACTGTTTTAAAATGATTTACTGTGGCATTTTAACAGAAATGTGTACACTTTGTATATCCACTGTATTTCTTTCTTTAGGGTTCTCGCCTTCTAAAGGGCTTTTCCCACACTTCCTGCTGTACTCTGTTGGCCAATAGGGATAAAAAATATTATGTTTAAAAAATAAAAACCTAGAACAATATTTACATATATTAAAAACAACCATGTGTTCATTATACAGTTAAGTATATTTTATTTGTAAATTAGCATCAAATGCATTTCTTGGAAAAAAATCCAGTTTTTCAAGGATGCACATGAAGTTAGAAATTTTAAAATATTTGTAATTAAAAGCTACATGGGATCCCTTTACAACCCCCTCTTCTGTAAAATGAGTGTTAAAACTTGTTAATTTTCTGTCATTTTTTTTTATTATCGTAGATTAAAGTTTTCCTTTAACCATCTTTCTAGTACCGTATTTTTTGCAGTATAAGACGCACTTTTTCTTCCCCAAAACTGGGGGGGGGGAAAGTTAGTGCGTCCTATACGACAAAGGTGTGATAAAATAACTAAAATATTATACTCACCCGATACCCGATCCTGCGTGTGTCTCTGGCTGCAGCAGCGTCTGTCTCCTCTTCTCTCTGGCAGCAGCGTGTCTTCTCCTGTCTGTAAAGCAGAGCGAAAGAAGCCGGCACAGCGCCACCTGCTGTTCCCTGTCCTAACTGCCGTACAGTGGAAAAAAAGCACAGAGTGATCAGAAGGGGAATTTGAATGACAGAGTGATCAGAAAGGAATTTTGAATGACACAGAGTGATCAGAAAGGGAATTTGAAAGGCATAGAGTGATCAGAAAGGGAATTTGAATGGCACATGAGTGATCAGAAGGGGAATAATCTTTCAGAATCTTTTTTGTCTAGATTTTCCTCCTTTAAAATTGGGTGCGTCTTATATTCCGGAGCGTCTTATAGGGCGAAAAATACGGTAATTAAATTGGAACTTCATTAAAAAAAACATGAAAACCATCACATGCAATCTGATTTCTTTTATATTGTGGCACCCTTAAACTTATAATGGATGCATGGTTGTTTTTAATACATGGGAATATTTTTATACGATATATGAGGGCTACTCCAAAAAAGTATATTCATTTTATTTATCATTTTATCCTAAATTTCTATTACTGTGATATTCAAATATCAATTTGAATCTATGTCTTTTGAGATTTGGGCTTTAAGTCTCAAATCCCAAATCTCAAATCCCATATGAAGATAGAGAGGAAACAAGACATCAGTGTCGGGAGCTGTAATTATATATGTAATATAAAAAAGTAAAGTTAGAAGTAGTAAAGTCGCATTTCTTTCAATTTTGTATAATTGGCTCTTGGGGCATATGGCATTACTTCAGCATTAAAGCCAGTGTCCTTGACCTCCCATGAAAGTCAATGGAAATGCCAAAGTAGCTGAATTAGATCAATGGTAGGCAAATACACCTGCAGTTGTTCCCACTGCATTTGCCTGTCAAAGCCCTTTAGAAAGGTGTTGGGTTTTCTTTCATATAAATCACAAGCAAAGTCTAAAACCAAAAATGTACATTAGTTGTAGGAGTTGAAAGAATGAAGGCAACTCAATACATATCCATGAAGTATCTGTCACTTTCCACATACTAAAATTCACATGGATGAGTTGAGGCAGATCACGCTGATCCACATGTTTCATTTCAGGAAATGTGAAAAGACTCACAGCTTCTTCTCCCACAAACTGCTTAGCATTTCAATTGCATAATATATACTGTTCTTCTCTGTGACATGAGTCACTCTTACCATTTTCTTATTCAACATTACTTTTGTCTGTTTCTAAAAAACATTCCATCTTTTCTGATGCTAATATCTTAACTCGTTCAGCCTTTTTACAATATATGGAGATGGAAAGTGAGGACAGCTATAAAGCATTTTTCCTACTGCAGCACTGAAAAACAAAATTATGAAAGATAAAAGTAAGATGTAGGCTGCTGAAATTATTTATAGACTAGTAAATAGAATAGTAAATGGCTAAGTCATGTGCAGTACACAGACATAAATCTCAGGGAGGTGGACCTGAGCTTTAAATAATGTGAAATGTATTAACTTATAGGGAACATCCTAGAGCATTGAATCTGGTCATACAGGTAGAGGTTGCATTGAAGAGAAATAAATTCCAGTTGGAGAAAACATATTAAAATAGAATAAGAGCTGTTGTTGCTTTGGGGTTTACTTGTTTCTTGATTTGTTCTTTAAAAGTGATTATTTCAGAAGTATGTATGCAAGCGTTATAAAAGGTTATGGGCAATAGATGTTCACATATCAAGTGGTTCTTAAATTGAGCTTACCCGCATCAGGGAGTAGTTAGTACAAAAGGAGCTATTGAACCAACACAAATATGTTAATGGCATTTCAAAAACATTTTGTAGAGCATTGAAAGATGAAATTGTAGTAAAATGAAACATTATGATAATAAATTAATATTGACAAAAACATACAAAAAGCTTAAAACAGGCACAAACCATACATACATCTACATCTATGCATGTCCCTATTCGAGAAATTTCCCATTGTATCTTGTCGTGGCGGAAAAGGAGACAAAATCTTCTAATGGGGGTTAGGCTATGTACACACGTTACTTTTTTGTTAAGATCCTTTCCAACTTAAAAAGACTGAAAGATGCATGAACCAGCGCTGTACATTCTGCACTGTTCTGCTCTATGGAGAGGGCAAGAGGGAGAACACGTGTTCGGCACCCCAGTACGCTCTCTCCCCTTTACTTGTATTGTGGTCGCTTTTCGTTCATCTTTCTTCATTTGTGGATCTGCCAGGATGGATCCATGAACAACATCGGACAGCCGCTGCAGACACGTCAGATTCTCGCCCAATACTAGCCCTGGGGCAAAAACCAGACAAGAATCATCTGATGTGTCTACCTAGCCTTATATAATCCTGAACATAGCTTTACCATTTACCCACTTTATCCAAGAAATAAAAGATTTACACTGGTTTAGGCTTAGTAACAAAACTGAAATGTTTGTGTAGGTGATAGAGCAAAACTTTTGTCACTATGTCACTACTACTTCACTTCATTCAGAATGTAGAGATGTTTTCGTTGTGTAACAGCTGGCCAAAGAAATCACAGGGTTTGCCCAGATACAGGTTACACACAGAGCCCCTGATTCATCAATAAAATCCGCGCTCGCTGGAAGCGCGAAAGTACGCGCGGCCATCGAGCGCGGATTACCGCGGTCCGGACTCGAGTGTGCGCGTACACTCGCCTCACTGCCAGCCGGATTCCTGCCTTCACAATAATAAGCAATAGGGAGCGTGAATCTGCCAATTAATGCGATTAGATTTCAGCTGCGCGATTAAGGAGGATCTGTTGAGCTCAATGGTGAGATCATAGCAATTAATTAAACCTGCTCTCTGTTCTGTGCTTATTTACAGTCCTTTACAGGTCAATTAGAATCTTTAATGCTTCATTAAATTTCAGCTGCGCGATTAAGGAGGATCTGTTAAGCTGTCACTGGTGAGATCATAGCAATTATGTTGCTATAGAATTCATTTATTGTTAATTAGAAAGAATGATTTTTTAGGGGAACAGTGACTTTTAATACAAGCTCGCCAGTGTAAAGCTGCTGGAGATGCGCGGCTCCGGCCGCGATCTTTTTCAGTTGCTGAATAGCGCGATCGCGTACGATTTCGGATCGCGAATACGACTGCGCGACCGATAATCCGATTCTGCTTGATGAATCAGGGGCAGAGTATTTTGCTGTTTAGTCAGACAGTTTTCATTTTGACCTGAAGGTGGGGTTGAAGTACCAGGCTGAATGACAATGAGCTTCTTGGCCAGGTGGGGGAGCTAAAGAGGCCTGGGTATGATCAGGTGTAACTGTCTCAGCTGAAATGCATCCTGGAAATTAGGCTGGGGATATATTCTCCCAGCCTGCTTATTCCTGTGGTTCTGTCTTGGCTGATGAGCTGGGAGGAGGGCCAAGGTGAACTGTGAGTAAAGACACAGGCTTTGTTGGAAAAGATGTATGGCTAGGGCCTTGGAGTCCTGCACAGCACTATGTTGGGCTGGATTGTTGGTAAAGGGAACTAACCGTGAGTTAGAGGCCAAGGGGCCAGGCTTTATTTTTAAGTTTTGCCTGTTTTTGTGTGGAAATAGTATTAGTGAATAAAACCCTTGATGCACTTTTAACCTGCTGGCCCTGTTTCCTGTTTGAAACACCCCCTGTTGCTATGGGTGATCTCACAGTGGCAATTTCACAACTCAATATGCTGCTATTTATTTATATTTATTTAAATAGGAACATATGCTAGTCGTAAAGAGTATAGGAAATCAATGTTTGTCTCAAAGAACTGGACTCCAGCTGAATATTCAATTGTTCCAAAATGAAGCAAGCAAGTTTGCAGGAGCTGCTTAATTACCAAGCTGACATTTACAACAAGTTTCACACATTTCCGGAGGTGGATCCGCTTCATCGGAGCTTGGTTTGGGCCTTTTTTTTAAGGCTTTAAGTTTTTTTTATTTTTTTTTTCTAGTGTGTGTTTTTGTTGTGGGTATTTCTGTTATGCATACATGTTAATTTAGGCTGCTATTATAGTGCAGTTTCAGCTGCTTCTAATGGATTTACAAACAGTTAATCTATGTAAAGGCTTTCAACATTTTGCAATCATTTTTAAAACCTACAATCAAAATTCTGAATTTTTGCATGAGGACATTCTATGTCTCTTTTTCATTAAAACAAACTTACCTGCCTCGTTGCAATTATTTCTAAAATGTATGTAACATAACTGCCCGCCGGAAATGAATAAACTCCCTTGAGCAGGAGTTACATCATTCTGCCTCACCAATCAAGTTGACCTAGCATCCCCTGCCCCTTCTACTATAAAAACCTGCCTGCTTGCAGTTTTTAATTTTTAGGTTTAATTTCACTTTGCATTTACATTATTCTGGTTTAAAAGAAAAAAGTAGAACAGGTAAAGAAGTAATGTATTGCAGCATGTATCCATTATCTCAGACATAAACATGACGTTTCTTAAACTCTGTGATCAAGTTATTATGTATGACACAGCTCCACAAAAAAAAGTTTCACTTGCCAGAGATTTTTCAATATATTTAGTGTATTTCAGGTCTTCTGATTTCAGAAATGATTTTAGTTTCATTAAATTGGCTTTAGTTCTTGTGATACAGGAATCGGAATAGGCGATTTTACCAACAACAAATGTTAACGCAGCCTAATATCAATCTTTATTTACATCGATGTTTTGCATTTCATTTATTAAATGTAGCATTATTTTAAAAAACTTTATTTTGCCTTCTATTTATTCATACATTTTCTATTTTTTACAAAAATATGAGTTCTTCAAGAAGAAGTTGTTTAAATGGCCCTAATGTATTTTGCTACATTTGTGGTGAATATTCTCTGCAAAAACAGAAGAAACAATACAGAATTTGTGAAACAAGCATATTTTAGTATTAAAATCGTGTAGAGTGTCTGTCAGTGGAAAAATTGAAAACTGAAAAGTTTGAAATTTGGTGTACCTTTGGTATGGCCAGAGCCCAAAATCATTATAATGATTGTTATTTTTGTGCTGTGAATGTAAAAGGTTTCAATCGTTACAAGAAAAACAAGTGGGAGTACTCTGATTTGGAATCAGCAAGACGACCTGTGCTACATGGTGCTGATGTTCCCATACCAGTGTTCAGTACACTCCCTGATATTCCTGTATCCGACATGGAGGATATACAGGGTTTGGAGTGTAGTCCAGGAGTTAGCAGTGGAAATAAATATGAAGGAAGTGTTCCATCAAACCAGCAGTTCTCCCAAGAAGAGCTCAATGATTTAATACGTGACCTAAGTCTGTCAAAACAAGCATCTGAACTTTTAGCATCCAGGCTAAAAGAAAAGAACTGTCTGAAACCAGAAGTTAAAATAACAGTTTATAGGACAAGAAAGGTGACACTCCTTTCTTGAAAATGGGGGGGCTTCGTGTACTGTTGTAACATCCTTGGACCTTTTGGGAGTACCAGAATACAGAGCAGAACACTGGAGGCTTTTCACAGACAGTTCCACTCGAAGTTTAAAAACCGTTTTACTGCATGATGGCAACTGCTATGCATCGATTCCATTTGGTCACTCAACAAAACTTAAAGAAGATTATGAAAATATCAAAATGGTCTTACAAAAGCTTTGCTATCATGAACACCAATGGTCCATATGTGTTGATTTAAAAATGGTGACATTCCTGGACAGCAGAGTGGATACACAAAGTAGCTATGTTTCATCTGCTTGTGGGATAGTAGAGCAAAGCAGGATCACTGGGAAAAAATGACATGGCCTCCAAGGGAAGACATGACCAATGGTTGACTAAGAAAAAATCATTCTCCCTCCACTACACATAAAGTTGGGATTAATGAAGCAATTTGTTAGAGCTCTAAACAAGGACGGTGATTGCTTCAAATACATTTGTAGATTCTTCTCTGGATTAAGTACTAAAAAATTAAAACCAGAAATCTTTGATGGATAAACTGATTCAAATTTCACAAGTTACATGACTGATACTGAAGCTTCTGCCTGGCACAGCTATGTCATGGTTGTCAAAAACTTCTTGGCTAACCATAAAGCACAAAATTATTTACTTGCTCTTAAACTTTAAAAATGTGGGTGCTACAATGAGCATAAAGGTACACTATCTCCATAGCCATATGCAATAATTTCCCAAAAACCTTGGCAATTTCAGTGAGGAACAAGGGGAGAGGTTCCATCAAGATATAAAGGTGATGGAAGAAAGGTATCGGGGCAGATGGGATAGACACATGATGGCAGACTACTGCTGGAGCCTTCAACCTGATTGTCCAAATCATCAGCATAAAATGAAATCAAACAAACGAGTTTTTTTAAATAAAATATTTGTGATTAGTTCTGTAAATACAATGAGTATAGAATATTTTGACATTATGTATTTCAAAAATTTTACTTTGTGTACATAGGCATATCTAGTTTACTTTTGCATAATTTTCGTGTTTCATTAGTTTTCTTTAAAGGTTATTATTGATGTCATTATTTCAAAAACTAGAGCCAATCTATCAAAACCAATACCATATTTGCAATCTGTGCATCATACATAGCCTAAAATGACTTTATTCTGTTTGGCAAGAAACTATTTGTTGACCCGTGTAATAAATAGAATGTAATAAATACAGGGGCATGGATGGGAAAACAAGAAAGCAACAGCTTTGTAATTGAACAAAACAGTCCCTACCAAGTATTGGATTTGTCTGTAATTTAACAGTGCAAAATATAATTTTCAACTCTAAATGGGCAAAACATTGCATAGATATATTTAAATGTTGTCTATTACATTTTTTTAAAAAAATATTCTTATCCCATTTCCTTTATTACGTATTCCAAAAATCAACAGATAACAATGGGGTAGTTTTGCAATTGTAACTTTTGTCACTGGAACAGGTTTTCTCTATTTGAAGATTTCACTTGATCCCCCTATAGTGGTATCAACAATATTGATGTATCTAGTCAATGTGGTGTTGTTCTAAGTTCCATATCTATATATTATATGTTCTACATATCAAGATAACCCTTTTATTCAGCTCTTTCTGAGTTTGTTTCTCAGGTTAAAAAATATTGTCAATAAATGATATTCCGAATCAGATCTGATTTATATTCAAGTGAAACTCTTCATGAGCAGTTGGTTTTAAAATTTATTCCCATAACCCCTAAATTATATTAACTTTAATAATTCTGGAAATTTCAGAATTGCTAAGCAGTAACTAAGACTGCTAATGTTCGTCTATTCCTTTGAATATTTGGCTCAGTTAATTTATTTTTGCATTTCAACAACAGCAAAAGCAGCATAATCACTATCTCCCGCTCAGCCTAATATTTAAACACTTACGTCTTGCAAAGGCTGTCCATTTTCATCTTACAAATTGTAAAGTCAATGACTGACTCATTTAACTGCCTAAGCATGTTGAACTTAGATATACTTCTTGCCCAAGTGTAAACGTGCACACTAAATCAGAAATGAATTATTAAAAAAAAGTTTCAGCATTTGAATTTCATTGCACATTATTACTTTGAATTGATTTCAGGCCCTATTTTCTATGTATATATATATGTCAGACAAAAACTTATGTTCCAATGCTGCCTAATAGGTAGAGGTGGGGAATCACAAAAAGCTATTTTCTGTATAATATATGGAGAAATTATACAATAGACAATACATGTGTGTAAAAAAAGACACTGGCCTATGGAGATGATGTATTTAGACCACATGCTTACCTAGAAACAAATTTTTTACACTTTTATTTGCTTTGACCAGAAGTCAAAATACTTAACATTGTTCTGAAAAGTAAACATTGAATAGGAGGTATTTGACCTATTTGACAGTACAAACCAAAGGAAGAAAAGTCTCTGCTAAATAATTAAAGGACAACTTAATTTTACTAAAAAAAGTTTGTATGCCTCTGCAGATGCAGCAGTTGCATGCAGTACCCCTGTTCCAAAGAAATAACCCTAATCAATATCTGAATAGTCTGGGACTAAAGTTAAGTTAGGTGGTTGTTGCCTGAGACAAATGGCTGTGATTGTCTTGGGAAAAAATCTTCTATGTGAACTGCAATCCCCCGACATTGTTTATTGATCAGTCCTGGTAAATTGATGAACGACTGGGCAGGAATGACAGATGTACTATTTGTTAGCAAATATTTTCAATCCTGGACCAGATCCATTCCAGGTTTGCTGGATCACCTTTAGTGATGAAAGTGTATCCTTTCCAGCCTTGGAAATGAGGGCCAATGTGTCTAAGCCTTGTAAAGTTGGCAATTTATGGTCAAGAAATGACAAAAAAATGTTTGTGAATATAAATTTTGTGAATTTCCACATTCTTAGTAGCCAGAAAATGCTTTTAAAACCAAATACAAACTGCAAACTTTTTGTAGAATTTGGAGCTGCATAATTTCACTCTGATGACCGTGGTACCAGTATAAAGGTACCATATTGAAAATACACACTCAAGACCTTAGGGTCGACCTGTGAGGTGCAGGTTTCTAAGGACACAAACAATTACATTGATAGGAAACTGCAGACTGGTTGCATTTCAGCTATAAAAGCTTCTAAAAGATCTAAAAAAAAAAGCCATGAAAGATCTGACAGGTTCCTACACATCACCAGACAGTAGTTTGCACCAGCAGATTGCACTTTTTCTGATTAAAAGGATCTTGTCGGGATAGAAAAATGAGAGCTACAATTGCTTTACACTTTCTAGAGGAATTGCTAGGTGACACCACTAATACATACAGGCCATTTACAGGGTGTAAAATGTGGGAAAACACTAATATTAGTGGGTGCATAAATGTGCATGCGTTAAAGTGCAATGCATTCAGCTTGATTTTAAAGTTAATATACCCCAGCACGTCCAGAATTGGATACAACTCTTTTTTTTCTAATGCAATGCAGGACAACACACTAGTGTATGTTGCAGAATGCTACAGCGCAGATGTGCTGCAGGTTTTATTTATAATGAATCGCATTATATGGCAACACCATGTGTACTGCATGTTACCGCAAGACAACAGTGTGATGATTTGCTTTAGGTTACTAAGAATTGGGACAAGTATTATTACCAAAAACATTTTATAACTCTGAAAATTTTGCATGATTGCAGAAATCTCTAATGCATGTTCTTCTTAAATCTATAAGTAGTTTTAAATATAATTTTATTATAACTATTAAAATTCTTTCCGATATACTAAAAACAATAGCTTCCAGTAGGTTTTGTTTACACTAAATTTCACTGTAGGATACAGTAATATGACTGTAGCTAGTAATTGAAATGTAGCTGCAAAACTGAACACTCATGATTGATATATGCTGTAAAACATGAACCCAGATCAGGTCACTGATCATACAACATGAACACAATAGATGTTTATAGAGCTATTGACTTTGCAATTTCATTTTAGCTCTTAGAGGGAGAACTTTCACACAATAAAACTATTGTTATTTTAAGACTAATTGTAAATTGTTGGTCCACAAAAGAAGAATGAGAAAACAAATAGGTCAATGAAGGAATTGCAAACTAAAGTTTTTTAGGCATTCTGGCAACAGTCACTGCCTGCACTAGAAGGTTGGCTATACGTTACTTATGTGTATACGTTATGTGTATTACGTATACACATAAGACTTTTGTTGTTGGAAAAAATCTTTCACGATCCTTGACAAGGGTAGTGCGGATCCAGTGCCCTTGCTGCACTCCCTCTCCCCCCCTTCTATTTCCCCCCAACAATTGACCAATTACTTTACCCCCACCCCCTTTCTTACTTCCCCCCAACACTCCACTTGCCAACCAACCTCCTCCTACCCCTTCTTACATAAGACACCACACTCCTTTTTGGACTTAAAATTGGCTGGCAAGGAGCCGTTTATTTGTAAACAAAACCAATTAACATACATTTGCATAAATAACCATAAATATATAACTTTAACCATAAATAACATTAATTAACCATAAATAACATACATACCATTAATATTAAAACATTATCCTGAACAAACATGAATAACTATAAATAACTATATTAATAACGATGTAAATAACTCCAACTCTACACTTTAATTCCTTTTATTAACCCTCAACATTTAAAGTTAACCACCTCCTTTAAATGTTGGCCTATTTTACCAGGCTGCAGGTACCATAACCACCGTTAAGGCCCCTAGGCCCACCTTGCCTCAGGTGCCCACCTCAACCTTCTTAAAGGGACACTCCACCACCCGGGATGCCCCTTCACCACCGACTTACCACCGGGCACTTACCTTCCCCCGACCCCAACTGCCACAGAGCCCAAGAGTTACCCCTCATCCTGGAGCGCTCCCTCCACACTCGCAGGGCCCTTTGCACTCCATCCTGCAGGCCCAAGAACCACAAAACGTGGCATTCAGGTGCACAACATCCCCTCTCAAATACCGCCATGTCTCCTCCTCCAGATCCCTGTGCCGCACCACCACTCCTCCATGCCTGGCCAAAAATCTACCCACCTCCTGGTTCACCTTAATCCTACCCCGATTAACTCCTTCTACAGACCTTGCCCCCCGCCACGTGGTCCTAGCATTTATGTCGGACCACACAATCACCATCCCCGGAAACTCCACTTGTAAACGCAAGAGATGCAACCTAATATCCCTGATCAGTTCCCTAATACCTCTCTTACCCAAATCATTGCCCCCTGCATGAATCACCAACACATTGGGTGGTTTATCCAGCGTCGCAAACTTCCTCACTTCTGGCACCACTCGACTCCAAAGCATACCAGAGATCCCGATCCATCGAATCGTGGCTTCCGACCTAGGTACCCCAAGCTGCCTGCCGTCCTTCCTGACCTCAGCTCTCCTGGCACCCCACCACACATAAGAATGTCCAAGGAACCACACCAATCCAGGGTCCAAACCTGCAAATACAAACATACCATGCCAGCCCATATAAACATTGCAGTAATCTGTTACCCCCCCTGAACCAAAAACCCCTTAAACCAAATGCGGCCTCACATATACTTTGAAATGCCTGGACTCCCACCTACCGATTTTCTTAATTACCGACTCCCCAACCCCCCATCTCGCCACCTCGGTGGCCGCCCCAATGCGAAATGAATGTGAGGAATAATCCTTAGCCCTCACACTTAATCTACCCAAACCTTGTCGGAAAGCAGACACAAACTGAAAACGAGACAAAAACGTCCCATCCTCTTGTACCAACAGGGGGCCACATCCTTGAGGCCTAACCCTCAAAAATTCCGCTACCGCCTGCACTGGGCAAACCTCTGAACCCCGCAAAGGAAAAAGATCCACTTGAAAGCCCTTACCCAATTGGTCTGTTTTCGACTTCCTAATCTTCAAACTCACCTTATCCGAATGTACTACCACATCTTCCACCAAAATACCCCCAGGCTGGTCTTTTGCCGGTCTCCCCAACTCTCATCGCCCCAAAAAACGGCGTCACAAAGGCCGCCCTGAACAACAAGGCTTCATACCCCCCAAAACAAAATGCCCCGAAACCCCCCACCAAACCTTGTAACAAATCAAAAGTCAAAGGCCTCCTGCTGTCCTGGACCTTCTTACCCCTCCGGTACCTCTTCAGTGCTTGTCTAACAATAAAGGCCTTAGTCACATCCTCCCTTCCCCTAAGCTTAAACCCAAATGCCAAACCTGCCACCAATCTATTCACTACTGCCACAGACGCCCCTTCCGCGAACTTCTTTGCTAAAAGACACAAGACCCCATGAATCGGCTGCACTGCTGTCTCCCAGGCACTCCATTCCTCCCATACTGCTGCATACGCCTTCCCGGTTCGCCGACCTTCGAACTAACCCTCCGATAATCCCCTCGCAACATCCCACAGGTTAACCTGGGCACAGCTGACCACTTTTCTCCGCCTCCGGGGCTAACTCGCAAAACCTTTGCCACTACAAACGAGACAAAGCATCAGCCACACTATTAGCTACCCCAGGTATATGCCGTGCAAAAATAAATACATTATGGTCAATACATTTAAAAACCAAATGTCTCAACAACCTCACAGCTGGCCCCGAGGATACCGAAAAACTGTTAATGGCCTGCACCACCCCCAAGTTGTCACAATAGAACCGAACCTTATATTGGCCAGTTCCTTACCCCACAATTCCAATGACAACACAATCGGAAACAGCTCCAACAATATCAAATTCTTCACAAGCCCTTCCTCAAACCAAACATGCGGCCAAACCCCTGCGTACCATTTTCCTTTAAAATAAGCTCCAAATCCAACCCCACCAGCCGCATCCGTGAATAACTCTAAATCTACCGCATCAATTGGCCCCTCCAGCCACAAAGCCTTCTCAATAAAACGATCCAAAAACAAATCCCATGCCCACAAATCCTCCCGCACACCCCTATTCAACCTAAGGAAATGTCCCGGCGCCTTGACCCCTGCCGTAGCTGCCGCCAACCTCCTACAGAACACCCTGCCTATGTGCACAACTCTACAAGCAAAATTCAGCTTCCCTAGCAAAGACTGAACTTCCTGCAACCTCATTTTCTTCCGTCGATTGGCCGCCTGCACCTCCAACCGAAGCGCTAACAATTTATCCTCAGGTAGTCTACTCTCCATTGCCACCGTATCCAATTCAATGCCCAAAAAGGTCAGAGCCGTCACCGGCCCTTCTGTTTTGTCATCCGCCAAGGGAACCCCAAACCTCTCTGCCACATGTTGTAAGGTAGCCAACAGAACTCCACACACTGAACTACCCGCCAGCCCTATCAGTAAGAAATCATCCAAACCGTGAATGACCGAGTCTATTTCTGCCACAAAACGGACCACCCACTCTAAGAAAGTACTGAACTGCTCAAGTAATGCACATGAAATAGAACAACCCATAGGAAGGCATCTGTCTACATAATACACCCCCTCCCGTTTACATCCCAACAATCGTACGCAATCTGGGTGCACTGGCAAAAGCCAAAAAGCGGCCTCAATATTCGCTTTCGCCAACAACGCTCCAGGCCCATACCTCCGCACCCATTGTGACGTGTAAGCCACTGCACAGGCCACCGGATCAATGCCATCGTTGACCGAACCCCCCCGAGGGAATGATAAATGATGTATCATCCTGAATTTCCCAACCTCTTTTTTCGGGATCAAACCTAATGGAGAAACCACCAACCCCTCTACCGGCGGGGAAGGAGCCACTCATCCTGCCCAAACTCACCTCTTTGGCCAATTTGTCTTTTACCACCTCTGGAAATCGCAGCGCCGATGTCAAATTCTTTGGTGCCCTCGCCGTGCCCACCACTTCGCTGGCAATCTGGAAGCCCTCTTCCAAGACTTTGGCCGCTGCTCTGTTACGATACTTTTCTAAAAAGGGGAGCATCCTTTCTACCATCACCGGCGTCGCCTCCTTTTCCAGCCCCTTCCCCGCCCCTCCCGGAGCCTTGTTTAAAACACCTCGCCAGGCCGTGGTTACCCCCACATCGGGAGCATTCATGGCGAAATCTACAACTCCCCCCAAATTTGCAACCCCCTTGTATGTATAACCAACACACACCATTTTCCCCTTTCCCCCCCGCCCCCCCCCCCCCCCCGCTTGGGCCCCACTATTTCCTGGAAAAAGCTGCCCCCCCCGCTTGCCGCTCCACGGCCATCAGCCTCATCCAGAAACCTATATCCTTATATCCTTATGATCCCATCTCAAAGACGGTCTCACAGCCTTCCGCTGACGAAACTGTTCGTCATAGCGCAACCAACACACCCCCCATATTGCCTATACGCCTCCCGGACAGTATCCAAATAGCAAAACAACGCCGCACATTGGTCCGGCTGTTTTTTGCTAATCACCCCCGCCAAAATGCAAAACACCTGAAGCCAATTAAAAAACGTGCGAGGGATCATCCTATGTCTCCTCTGCTCGTTCTCTTCCTTCCACCCTTCACCCCCAACCCCGCTCTCAAGATTAAAGCACTCCAATGGCAATAATGAAAAAATGTCAACATATTCCCCTTTTAAGATCTTCTCTCGAATCTCCTCTTTCAAATGAACCCCCAACGGCCCTTTAAAACATACATAGACTTCCCCCCTGGCAGCATCCCCAATCAACTCTTTATCTTTATCTGACCCAGGGGCCCGGCCGACCAGGACGCCTTCCTCGATCCTTTGGACCACCAGGTAACCGATCCTCCCAGGCCACATTCTCGGCCGAACCGGCTGCCCTCACCTTCAGCCAGGTCCCCGCATTACCCCAGGCCCCGGCTTCCAGCGAGGCCCTCCATCGCCGATCCGGCGACCGGGGGCTGCGCTCCCTGACAGCCCCAGCCCCTTTCCCAGACACCGCTCGTCGGGGCCTCGCAGAACGCGAGGCTCTGGCTTCAGGTGCGGCCTCCCCTGACAAGGCCGCACCTGACCTTAAACGGGGGCTGTGGCCCTTGGCGCCCACAACCCCCTTGCCGCCTGTGTTTAACTGGGACCTCACTCCGCCGGAGGTCCCAGTCCTCAGCGAGGCCTCCCCCACTGAGGCCTCAGTGCTTTTTAACAAGGGGCTGCGCTCCCTGCCAGCCACAGCACCCCTGCCCGAACTCAGCCTGTGAAGGGGATTCCTCCCTGACTTAGAGCTGCCCCAGGCCAATCTGCGCCCAGCAGCCCGGCCAGGAGGGTCCCTGGAGCGGCTCCCAGAATGGCGCTGAGTACGGTTAAAGGGTTCAGGACTCAGGCGCACCGGAGGCCTACTCCTCCGTGGCCACAACCCTTCTAATCTATCTTGTGAGGGACCCCCTGCTGCACCCCCCACCGCTTCTGCGACCCTAGCCTGCAGTCAAGCTTCACCATGTGAAGCCGCTGCCACCCTAAGCTGACTTAATAATGCGTCAAAAGACTCCATTAATCCTACCTGCATCCACCCTGAATTTTCTTCTTGTAAAAACTGTGCCAACTTCCGACACAGCCCCCTTTTATCTATATATTATCTCCACCCCCTTTTATTTCACATCCTATCTCCTTCTTCTCCTCCCACCGCATCTTTCAAATTCCCCTATCCTCCACCTTTGTCACTAACTCCTGCCCCCCCTCTCTCTTTTCGCTGGGCAGCCCCTTACACCCCTGTCATGAGGCCCTGCTCTTAATTGCTGTGGGCCTCTCTTTCTTTTTCCAAATAATTTTTATTGTGAAAAAACATCAAGGTTCATACAAAAAAAAAAAAAAAACAATCGTACAGTATGGGTCAAAGTTATACAACCAAAAATACATGTAAAGCGCAATATTAAAACCATAACAATGGCATTTGGGGGCACTCCCAAAACATATGCAGCAGTGTGCCCTGAGCTATACCACATCTCCAGCAAATGCTGTCAGTACGTTGAAAGAGCTTGGCAAGCCGAACAGGTGTCCTGTACCAGCGGGTAGCCAGCTTGTAGCTAGTCTTCTGATATCTATTACATATAGATACCTTATGAAAAAAGTGCAGCATCATGTCGTTTTGTTCGTCTGAGAAGCGCATGTTTAGTTCAGTCTCCCACCTAGACACAAATGGGGGGGGATTCAGGGGCATCTATGGTTAGCAACGTCTGGTATACATATGAAAGTGTGCCCCTCTGGGAGCATTTGGAAATGCAAAAAGGACCAGAAAGGAGCCCTCGGAATAAACAAGCCCTCGGAAAGGAACTGCAACACATAAGAGAGTTGTATTTGCCTCCAGGGGGACAATGATGGCATCTCCTTATCTGATTGCAAGGTCAGTAAGTGGGCCCATTCCCCACTGTGGAGGAAGTGTATAGCTCTGTAAACTCCAAGTCTACGCCAAGAACAAAATCACAATCCTTTCTAACAATAAAAGATCAAAAGATGCATGAACGAGCGCTGTACATACAGTGCCGTTCTTCTCTATGGACAGAGGAGGGAGGAGAACGAGTGAGTGGCACCATGCTATGCTCTCTCCCCTTTACTTGTTTTGCAGTCATTCGTCGTTAACGTCTTTGTATTCATAGCCACTTTATCCTCCTGTTGCATTCCATGTTACGCAAAATAAATACAAAAAAAAAACAGGTAGGGTGGGACCGCATGCACAGGTGATGGCAAGTGTTCAGATACTGGCAACCAAACACAGAGATCTAGCCACTGATGTCCTTTTAGTTGATTCTATCATCCATCAATTGGACTACTCGAATGCTAACAGCATACAATGTTTTCTAGGTTTCTTTCAGCTTCCACGGATGATTTTATCAGCCTCAGTGACTCAGTAACAGCATTAGGTTTTTCATCTAATGTTTTAAAAGAGTTCTAAACTGTCTTAAAAGACCTGAACTATACTGTGGGGACACTAATGTCATGCTCACAGTGGCTGCATTTCTTGTTTACCTGGGGCATGGTGGCTCAGTGGTTAGCACTCTGGCCTTTGGAGCACTAGGTCCCAGGTTCAAATCTTGGCCTCTATTTTCATGGAGTTTGCATGTTCTCCCTGTGTTGGCGTGGGTTTCCAGCAAGTACTCCGGTATCCTCCCTCATACCAAAAACTTGGAGCTAGGGTAATTGGATTCTTCTCAAATTTACCTTAGACCAGTCGTCGCTATCCTTTTTGGTCCCGCGGACCACTAAAATTACTGGCTCCTGACCGCACATGCGCAGGGAGCCAGGCGTCACTCAAAGAGGGAGAAACCCCCCCCCCCATAGTGACGTCATTATGACATAACCCCGCCCACTCTCCCATCGCAGATCTGAGCCAGCAATGGGAGAGTGGACGAATTGTGTCCAGGGACACAGCCCGCCCACTTCCCTGAGCTTTGGAAATGTACAGGGGACGTGGTCCGTGGCTCTTGCCTGCTCCTGACAACGCTCGGGGGTTCACCGTCCAGAGCTGCGGACCCCCTAAATTTTCTTGCGGATCACCGGTTGGCGACGGCTGCCTTGGACTGTATTAGGACATAGCTTTATATGTTAGGGACTGCTGTGAGTAGGCAATTCTCAGACCATCAAAACATGTTTGTAGCTCTCCATAAGAGCAGCACTAGGAGAGGGTTAGGGTAAGCAGAGTGTCTTGCAATTGCAGTTAAAATAAAAAAAAACAGTAAAACAAAGTTAACGTTGGCACCTATCCTCCTTGAGTCAGTACTCAAACTCAGAATCCATGGAGCGACAGAAGCATTCCTCCTTTGGAATGTGTCTCCATGCAGAGATAGCTCCAGATTAAGGAACCTTTAGCGCACCTTTCTGAAGGTCCCTTTTGCAGTGGCTATGCTTTGATCAGATTCTTTGACTACCTAGACCCTCTCTTGGCAGCAGTCCCCAAACCAGATCCAGGCCTAGCCATTCTGAAAATCTAGATTGTAATGGGGGATCTCTCCAGTGCTTTTATTCGCCTGTGACTTATCCTCTTTAAAGTACCTAAGTGCCTAAGAAGGGTCAATGATACCTATAGGTCAAATGGATAAATGTGCTTGGCCAGTGATTAACTGCTACCTTGCTAAGGTTACGTCACTCCCTTGTAAAAGGAGGTTGCACCCCCACACTCCCAAAGGAGAGTCAGGAACACTAGCATATTCCAGAACTAAACCCCATATGACTTAAAGGGACCTTAAAACTAAAGGGGTGACATGTGCATTTTATTGAATGTAAAGTTCACTTTTTCACTTTGAAGTCTTTAACAATCCCTCAGATATTTATCTCAGAAATTAAAGTATAAAATATAATGTAAAAATGTGCAAAGCCCTCACTTCAGATAGCCATATCATTAGCATGACGTATCATCAGGATAGAGAAGCCTGTCCTTATGCAGTTTTCAATCAGGCACCTGGCATTTTCATACCTTAGTTATCACATTGATGTGTAAACATGTCTCTCAGCAACTGGCTTAAATAATATTATTGTATAAAATCTAAAAAGTGAACAAACAATATCCAACCAATTTAATAGGCTAGGGGGAAGTGCTCAAAGTCATATTTTGCTATTTTTAGTCCTATTATGACACGTCTAAATGTCATGTCAGGGGTTTGTTGAAGTGTGCTCTTGTGAGAAATGCTTTGAAATTGTCAAGGTAAAGATTTATCTGATGATGTCATCTTTCACAAAGGATGGCTGTAAATATATATTCCTATGATGTATATATACAGCACGTAGTATTGATATTTCCATTATCCAGAAGCTGGACAAATGCAACAATTTTTAAGTCATTCCTTTTAAACGTAATGTAGGAATAATGCTTATTTTTTATCTTTAGTCCTTTTATTTAAATATTATTTTTCGGATTTATGTTCAATGATAGTTTTGTCTTTATCTCCTGCAAAATAGCAGTATACTTACCGAGTCAGGGCACTCCTGTTCTGCAAGCTCTAAAGCTGTGGTTTGACATCATGGCATTGGCAATGGCATTGCTGACTCTGATTGCTAGACTCATGAAATGATTTCGGTAAGGTCAGTACTGCTCTGTTCACTGATCTACTGAGGGGATGATAAGAGAAAGGGCTCCTAATGTAAAGAAAGCTTTGCATCTGCTATGTGCGTTCTTCTAATCTTGTTTCCTGAAGCTTTTTTTATTAATACCCTACTGATAATGACCAAGGTGGAATTTATGATATGAAAAGCTCTGCCTCTTTAAAGATGGCTGTCTACATAGTGAATCGGGAAATTTAGGTCGGTAGGGGGGAGAAGATCAGCTGCAGGGGGTCTATAGGCACTAGTGGTGATTTCGAGTCCTGTTCCCTCTCCCCCCTGTTGGGCACAGCTTATACAGCACAGGACTTTATCATTAATTATATAGTAAGGCAATCTTAGTTCTTGTCTAATTTTACACAGTTGGAATATCTGTGTGCACATGTAATACAAATCAACCAGAAGAGAAAGGCACGAGTAAGAAATGGTTAAACAATCTCAGAGGCTTCCTTCCATCACACTATGGATAGACAATTCTCGTGTTCCCATTTCATGTCTTTGATGTGGTTTCAGGAGAAAATTGCCATGTTATTTACACAAATTAGCAAACGGAGTTTCCAGCAAATTGAATTGTTCTCAACAAGGACTATTACAGTAACGGTCCTACAGATAATCAGACATCCTTCTTTCATCTTATGTTCGGCTTCAACAAAAAAACACATTATACCATGAGTCAAGATGCAATGTACTTATGGTAACCGTAATTAGGAGAAGTACTAGTAATTTGTTAGGAGAGTTATGACATAATTCTGTCAGCTAATGCTGGAAATCAAACAAATTTTCTGTTTCCAAAAGAGCAACAATCTCATTTGGGCACCTTTTAATTACCTCAAATTTATCAGCTAAGACTATTTTAATTATTCTAACTAAAACAAACCGACTACAACTTTCACAAACTCACAAATGGTATTTTAACCACTTCATGTTGTAATGTGTCCCGTAACAATCAGTTCACAGAGGAGTCAATGACATTTTCCTATTCTTGCGAGTTTCTGATTTTCTTGATAGCCGAAGATTTTTTTTTTTTATTAAAGTAGTAAATGCCTGTCTAGAAAAACAGACACTGTTCTGTTATCAGTAAATGAGAGTCAAGTTAATCTGACTTAAAAAACACTGAAGACTGACACTGATGGAAGAAACAGAAGATTTAGCGTTGAACTGTTAGAACCGTGTGGGCATACCTATGAAAGATTTACAGCTGTTCTTTTATTTAGCTTTAATCATTTTGTGCCTGAATATTTGAAGTAAAATCGGGCTATGGGCAAAATGTAAAATGACATTACTTGCTGAAGTCTATCAATAGTGTTAACACAGCGTATCTTACAAAAGGCATTTTTTCCATATTGTGTTACACGTGCTTGTTTATTATAAGCCAATATTATGACATAAGGTTCTTCGAAAACCTTCAAAAACTGGATGCAAAATTTGGTTTAAACTAATTGCCTACTTTTTAAGCACATCAAACTATGGAGGCTTAATGAACATAATGGAAATGAAGAGAACCTGTCATTCTGGTTGTTATTTTCTACAGACATGGCTACTATCCAGTTGTTAGAACTGTTGTTAGCTTTAGGGCAGAGCAAACCTTTGCATTATTGCACAAAGAGATATGATTGCAACAATTCCTGTTGCCCTGTCACTGGCAGCCTTTGGCCCTGCATGGCCACTCTGTCTTTATGGGTAACAGTTGTCTCAATAGGTTTTCTTTCAAATGTGTCAAGAGGAAAGATGATCTTCCTATTTTTCCTAAATTGACAAGTGCACTACATGAATCATTAATCTGAAATTAATCATTGAACCAAACTTTTAGATTGTTGATGTATTAATTTATACTTTCTAAATTTATACAAGAAGAAAAAATTGAATATTAGGAAAAGATGAGCGGGACACGGTATATAAAAAATACAATATGCATACAAAATCATTTTCCAACCTCCTCCCTTTACATGGGTGTTCTAATTCTCAACTCTCCACATACACTGTGCTTGACTGATGAACCTACAACTCTTACCCCAGACCAGGGCAATTATCCCAGCACTCCGTGGACAAATTACTTACTCGCTCCTATATTCATATAAAGGAATATATATATATATATATATATATATATTCAATAAATCATTTCATAGAAACACTTTGTTTTGTTTTTTAAACCTCAAATAACCATGACAAAATATTGCACCCATCCCAGGTATCTAATGCACAATAAACAGCTGTGTTTTTGCTAAACAACATCAACATAACATACCATGAAATTATATTTGTGAATGATGCTTCTTGACTTTTCAGAATTATTTTCTGCACTATAGCTTTTCTCTCATAAATCACCAGGGATATCAGTTGCCTACTGCTTTTTATATTTAAAGCAAAGAACCATATGGTGAGTGTTGTGAATCAGTGTCCTGGGAAAAAGACAATGGATTGCTCCTTTTAACAATAATTGGCCATCTTGATATGAAAATCTCATGTCGTACCACCTACATACACGCACACCGTATCTCATTTGAAATCATAGAATCTACATTGGGTTTTGTGAGTTTTAAATAAAATGATTTCTCGAGCCACTTTAGTTTAAATACGCAAGGATAATTGCAGCTTCAATTAGTGATTTTTAATCAAGTACAACACAGATATCGCTCTTCACCAAATGTTGCTTATATCATATTTACAGCATTTTCTACTTGGCTTAAGCATTGAATTACATGCTTATCATTAAAATAATGCACAATTACCAGACCAATGATACCTACAGTGTTATTGATTGCTGTTTTGGATTACCTATTTAATCAACTTGCTGCTCTACAAAATATTTAATATTCTAATTATCTGCAACCAATTATAATAAATGCAGCTTTGACTAATGTATTTATTGCTAATTTGCATTTTGAATTTGGAAATGATGCATACTATTGGGGTTTTGAGCCAAGCTCTAAACAAATGACAGCACAGGCACAATGGCTAGAGGTTATTCCTTACAGTACTGAGGTCCAAGGTTTATATTCAGCTATAACTTCGTCTGCTGTCACACCTTCCTCTACCTCATTAAAACACAGATGCCTCTCACCTGCGCGTGCAATCAGTTTTGACTCTGGGGGTGCCTATGCTAGCAAACTTTATCATCTACACCGGCCAATCAGGAAATAGCCTCTTAACCAGCCCTGGCTACTTAGCTAGCTCAGACACAGTATCCACTGGTGCTGAGCCCCTGTTGAGCTAGTTCCTGTACACCTGTTGGTTAATCCAGTGTTTCCTCTGTCCAGCTCCTGCATTAACCCCTCGTTGTCCAATCTGTTGGTGCCCAGCCAACGTCCGTGAGCTGTTCCAGTCCACCTGTGTCTCCTGTTGCTTCCAGTGTCTCCTGTGTCCATGGTGGCCCCTGTGTCACTGGTGTCTGTCTCCTGGATTCCTGGCATTTGACCTCTGGCACTTGCCCTCACTAGGGATGAGTGAGAATGCCTCTGGCAGTCTCTCAAAATTTTCTTCGAATTTCCGATGGGTCTGCAAATTTTGGGCGAACCAATTTCGCGAATCCACAGTCCAGGTTCCCTCGGTCCCTGGGCTGTACTTATCAATGATAATTACAGCCCAGTGAGCGTGGTAACCTGGACGATCGTAGCTGAACTCATATGACCGCTCAATGGAGATTCTCTATTGAGAGGTCATATTACTTCAGTAGTATGCCTGCAGTCACAGCTGATTGGAGGCATGTGCCTCCAATCAGCTGTGAACCCAGGTTCCCACAATCCAGGTTCCCATGCTCCCTGGGCTGTACTTATCAATGATAAGTATCATGATCCATTGAGAGGTCATATGAGTTCAGTACGCCTGCAAACATGACCTTATGGCGAATCACAAGGCCGTTCTCGCTTACATGTTCGGTAACTGAGAAAGGCCCGATTCGCCGTGAGATCGAACTTAAAAATCTTGTTTGCTCATCCTTAATCCTCGCCACCAGAGGCTCTGGAGAAAACCTGGTTACTGCTTAGACTCTGCGCCTTCTCAAGGCTCACACCACCTCCGTGCAAGCCGTAGCACCATGGCCCTGTCTCCCCGAGCGTGACATCTGCTTTACTTATTACCATGTTAAATGAGATGCATAAAAATAAGGAAAATGTTCCAAGTTACCCTGAACATGAGTTTGTAGTGAACTCCAGAGGTTTACAGCTCCCAAATGGCAATTTGCAACTACTGTGAATGAGTTGTAAATTTTAAAGTGATTGCAATTGTCTCAACAAAAATCTAGCTAGCTGTTTGTGTTGCAAAATGCTTTTCGATTAATAGTTGTCATGAGTGGCATAGCAACTAAAATCAAATTGCCAAAAAAAAATGCTTGTGCTGTTAGGAATAGTATTGATTGGGAGCCAATTATTAATTTACAATTTTACAGAAACAACAAAATGAAGATAATTTAATGCAACAATGTATGTACCTGGTATTAGAACCAATAAAATATGAAACAACTTGCTAAAGTTTTATTAGACAGAAAAACATTCAACAAAAATCAATGTCAAAGTAATGTACAACAGTGTTTCTCAGCCAGGGTTCCATGGAACCATAGAGTTCCTCCAGAAGTTGTTAGGTGTCTTTGTGCAATCGTAAAATTGGACCTCTCAGGTTAGTTTAACTGAGATTGATGATCTTTTTCTGTAAAGGTGACATTCTTTGGCCAGAAATGTAAGAGGCATTCTTCCAACTGACCACCACACTAATGTTCTGTGAGCTGTGGTTATATGTTTTATAGCAGGGGATTCTTAAACCCTAAAATTATTTGAGCAGGGGTTACCCACGGTAAAAAGGCTGATAAAGGCTGATGTACAGTGCTGTTCAATAGGCTTCAGTGAACAACCTGTTGTGTACTATTGGTGAACAAAGATGAGTACCAATACATTTATCTGTCCAACAATGATGCTGGTTACAGATACCCTGCCATTGTTAGGAATGCAAATAAAACCAATTTCCCTTTGTTTCTTCCTAGAATTTATTAAGTATGTTGTGCTTTTTATATTTTATTTTTGGGTGACACTTAAATTAATTTTAACACTTAAGTGTTTCCATAGTGTTGGTACAGATCTATTAAAAACATTTTTCATAGTTTCATTCGTTATTTAATCTCTTTGTTTAATTAGGTCACAGAATTGTGCCCCCAGGTTTAATCCTTTATATATGGTGCATGTATAGATCATTTTCTATTTCATCACATTACAATGAAGAAAAAAATAAATGTGTTTTAGAGAAACAACAGAAAATGACAGTTTCCATATCAAAAAGGACAAAGTGTTCAGTGAAGATAATTACGTTTATTTAAAAAGAAAATACCATTCTCATTAAATGAATAGCCTCTGATTTATGTTTTTCAGTAAACTAAATGTAGGCTAATTAATTTGATGATATTACTAATTAAATGTCAGCAGGATTATGCACATTGTGTTTTAAAGCCAAAATGGAGCAATTATTTGAGTTTCAAAAACTCAATTCATAATACATTTCATAAACTGAGGCATTTTAAAGAGACATGATTACCTTTTGCACGCAGGGCCAATCACTGGGCATGAACACTGTCACATGACCAACCATGTCACAGCTCCACTCCACCTGGTTATTGGTGTTCATTCTAATGTTGGCCATAATCAAAAAAAGAGTGCAGGCAAAATAAGTATAAGAGGGTGAGAATGCACTTCGAAGAAAAATTGTGCAAGATGGCAGCGTCTGTTAAAAGAAAACCATTCCTAAAGGAAACAAAAAGGATTGATATTGCTGTTTTCTATTCTGCAAATACTAGCTGTAAAGCTGCAATGTTCACCCTCTTGTTACATAATTATTGAACCCAGTTACTTAGTGTACCGGGAAACAACTAGCGAAATCACTGTATAACTAATGTCACAGATCTAATATTATTATTACTATTCTTATTACACAGTACTTATATAGCACCAACATATTATGCAGCGCTGTACAAAGCCCATAGTCATGTCACTAGCTGTCCCTGAAAGGAGCTCACAATCTAATGTCCATACCATAGTCATATGTCTTTAATACAGTCCAAAGTTTTTTGGGGGTAAGCCAATAAACCCAACTGCATGTTTTTGGAATGTGGGAGGAAACTGGAGTACCGGAAGGAACCCCACGCAGTTACAGGGAGAACCTGCAAAATTCCCATTTGCATCAATGAGTGCCAATGAGGGCCTAGATTGCCCAAGTTACTATCACTGGTTCTTCTTTCTTGGAAACACAAGACTTGCCATTTTGGCATTGCTCTGATTTAGTTGTCTAACCATTACATTTGCCCCCTGTAAAAAGATGTTCAGATTCTTACATTTTTCCTACTCTAACACAAAACCTTCAAGAACTGGATGTGCACTTACAGCCTGTTATATCTAACTACTTGAAATCTCATTGCAGCTAGATTAATGTCCTTTACTTTAAGTGTCAGTGGTGGCAATGTTTTGGCTAACTGGTGTATCTTCCTATTGATTTAGAGAACTTTAAATTAAAGCAGGCAAAAATTCATGAAATTCAGATAGCACAACTCAAATCATGGTTTTTAGATGACCACAAAAGATGTGCTCTAAACATTAGGTGACCATGTTATCCTGATATATTCCTGTAAGATTTTGTAACGCTTTTTAAATAAGAAATAATTTTAAGTAAGTTCTACAGTCCCTGGGGCAACAAAGCACCCAAATTTAAGATGGCCCTTCCATAATGTCTAATGTTTGTAAAAAGGTTTAGGTGTATAGTACAGCATCTCTAAACCAGGGTTCCTCCAGAGGTTGCTAGGTGTTTGTTAAGCAATGAGCAGTTTGTGACTCTCAGGTCAGTTTAGGTGACACCGATGATGTTTAGCTATCTGTAAGGGTGGCATTCATTCCAACAGGCCAGCAATGTAGAAGGCATTCTTCTAACAGACCACCAGACTAATACACTGTGAGCTGTGGATATAGTATGTGGCCTTTGTGCATTTCCTATGGACAGATGTTTGTATCTGTGATTTACGAAAAAATTGTCCCTGATTTATTGTAGAAACACTAGACGGTCTACAGAGTTTTTTTTTGTACAGCAATGATTTTATTTGTGATCTACCATGAACATTATTCAGTGTTTTCTTAAAATGGATACACGAATGCAGACTTTGTTTCAAGAGATTTCTGCAGACTTTTATGTTATCCCAGGGTTCTTTATAGCCCATTCTTTCACATTGAATAACTTCTCTTAGATAAGTAGCAATAGTGCTGTATTTGACCTAATTGTAAACAGTTTGTTTTAACATTATTTGATAAACACCGGGCCTTGGAAGTGCTTTATAGCTTTTTTTCATCTTCATGAATCCTTAAAATTCTTCAGGTGTTCTGAAAAGATTTCTTTTGATCAGGCATGGAACACCTGATTAAATTGTTCTTTAAATGAGCATTGTCTGCAGGTAAATAATGTCATCTGGTTCTTTTGTAGAACAGAGCACCTTTTAAACCAAACCTGACAAGTAATCGTATTAACTGGAATAGTTGAGTCCAGTTCCTGATTATAAAGTTTTCATGATATGAGAAGATCAAATCTTTTTTTCCATTAAGGGATTTGATAGTTTAAACCTTTTCTTCAACACAGCTATATAAATGTAAACTTGTATGAATTTTTATGACTTAGACACAGATCAGATCAAACTTTGGAAGGCATTTTTGCAGAATTTAGAAAAATTCCTAAAGCGTTACAATTTTTTTTTTCCAATTGTAACTGCACTAAGCTAGAACTAAACTAGCTTCACTAATCCAATAAATCCATATTAAATGTGGCCAAGGTGTGTTTTTACACTATGAACATGGACTAACAAAGTTGTGTTCACTAAAAGGCTGTACTGGTTGGGGAAGGGGGGTTGTTTGGCTATGATTTTAGGTACTACAAGTAAACTTTTGGGTGTCTATGTTGTCTCTGCAGAAAGGACATCGGCTTCCTTTTCAATAAAAGCCTGCCTGATCGCCAATTGTTCAAAATAGGACTTTAGTTCCACAAATACGTATAATTTTCAGCTAAAACAGAACATCTAGGATTGATAAGTAAATGTGAAAGTTAGTCTCACATACTATTTGGAAATTTGAATGAGAAATCTTCATATAAAATAATTCATATTTACTTGGCATACAAATGTGTTTTGAAATGCTATGTTCTTTATTATACTAAAACTGGAAAAATATGAAAAAAACATACTTTCTCATACTTATTTTCATCCAACTGCTTACATGAATTACATAATTCCATATAGAAAAAAAAATTATTCCCTTGCACAAGTGTTTACAGAAGCTTAGCTGTTACCTACCATTACTACTCCTGGGTGCCTATTGGCAACCACTTAGGGTCTGGACACAGCAAGAAATGCTAGTTAACCACTAGTTTGAACTTAAGTCCTAACGGCCCCCATTATTTGAGTTACATAAGCACTTATAGGAGTACTCCTTGTACCTTTCTAAAAACAGCAGCAATATCATGGCTTCTATTATGAACCACCAGGCCATGTTTGTCATGCATGTGCTCAGGATTTCAGTTATTCCAGCAGCTAATTATGTTGGATCATATTATAATTGAAAATTATGAACAGGCAGGTTAGTTTGATTTATTGTAAAAGAGACATTTCATGCTACTTCTGCAATACAGAACAAATTGTTGCAAACAAATAAGTGATACAAAAGAACCAAAAAGCCTGGCAAGGTATACATGGGCACGGAGAGTTCAAGGTTGTAGGGCACACAAGGGTTTGTTCAGACAGCAGGAAACACAAGTTTGTAAGTTTAATCTATTGCAAGAAAAGACAGCATCTCCCTTCAGCAGAAAGGACCCACCTGCTCACAATTGTTTCACTCGTAGATTCAGTTCCACTTTAAGACTCAAGCATTTTTTTGGTTTATTATATATGCAGAAACTTCTTTTCCTTGCCAGGCAAAGATTATGATTTAAGCTTCTTCCTATAATACAGGTCTATGAATCATTTCATGTAATTTACTACCTGTATTTCATTTTAACAATCGTTAAGGGTGGTTATTACCTATATGAGTAATTATAATGAAATATAGAGCTCTTACTAGTAATCAATAAAATCAAACTAGACTTTTTTTTAACCTTAAGTTTACTTAACTTCCAAGTGCATAAAAATGATTTATTTTTCCTAACGGCAGTAGGCATAAACTTAGCTGATTGGAGAGCTCTGAGTCTGACTTAGCAGGACATGTATTCTGTCTCTGCTGAGAGATCACTGCTTCTACAAATAAAGCAAAGATTCTAATCTACTGGCTGGATAAAGTTTTTTCCACTTATTACTGATTACTTTTTGACGCACTTATTGTATATACTGCAAACATCAGTAAAAATATGTGCTCAACAAGCATACAATTTACTTTACCATTAAGACGGAGATTGCCTTACCACTGAAGTTCAATACTTTACTTTCAGTGCTAGTATACGATATCTTTAGTTCGTTTACATACTTTTTAATTAAAACCACTTTTTATATAAACACAGCCACGCAGTTCAGCTTTGCAGAATACAGCTATTATTTACATGTACTGCATGACATTAAAACGAGAACAAATGAATCCACTCGGGTACCAAAGTCTTTTTTTTACTCCTCGACTGGAGCTACGCTTACATAAAAAGATAATGGTTCTGTTTTATAACCTTCATTAAAAATGCATACATACTAATGTTAACCAAATTACGTTGAAGTCACATAAATGCAGTTTAACATCTCAAGATGTGAATGCAATTAAATAATGCATCATCGAGCTTTATACTCGTTGTATTGTAAATTATAATGATGATTACAAATTTAACTATATATTTAAAAATAACTCTGTTCCTAATAATTGAAGAAGCTTTTCTAAATTAAAAGGAAAGGTAATCCAGTCAAAAAAATATATTACAATACTCATCTGTAACAATAAAAACAGGTAATGTAATAAATCCAGTGTCACTTTACTGTATCAGTAATGTCTCATAATTACTGTTAGGTACTCCTTAACACTCATCTCACCTGCAATGCATTGATATTATGCTACAAAGCTATGGCAGGTCAGATCAGGAAAATTACACGAAAACATGCCCCCTAAGGGTCTATTTAGACAGATCTGACTTGTAGTATGTAGTGCTTAACACTAACGGGGTATTTTCCATCAAATCTGTTGGTTGTGCACTCACACATATGCTCTGAGGTGCAGTAGGATAGCAAATAGAGTTTATATTTGTGAAGTACAAATTAAAATGATTAGCTCCGCAATGCAACACAGTCCGTTTTGTGCTGTAAAAGATGTCTTTCTGTGCATTATTGCAAAACATTGATGTGAATTTAAGAGCCTTTCATGTCAAAAAAGGGTGCTTACTGCAGATATTTGCATTAGTGAAATAAACTGTTATGTTGTGTTATTTAACATAATGGGACTGAATTAATAAAGCCCCCCAATACTGAAGAAGATAGACTAGCATGGGAGAACCTGGGTGATCCAGCAAACAAAAAAGGCAAATGTTTTGAATCCTGGACCAGATCTATTCCAGGTTTGCTTGATCCTCCAGCTTCACTATTTAAAGTGTGTCCTCTCCAGTCTTGGAGAGGTGTAATAAATCAGGCCCAATGTGTCAATTCAGACAAGCACATAGCAACACATTCAATTTGCTTTTCCCTGTGGCATCTAACATAAATTTTACCTGCAGTTGTTAGATTGTAAAGGATTCTGCAAACCTGTTTATTTACATTGCACTCACTAGCAGGACCCTGAACAGACAGTGACGCATAATAAAATTATCCAGTAAAATAGTGTGATGTCTGCTATAGTTATATTCCACCTTATAAAGTTGTACAGAAAAGAGAAGTTAAAGGTGATCCAATATAGGGTGTCCATCCCAAAGAGTAAAAGAGGTTTTTAAATTATGAAGAAAATTTTCATTTAAATTTGTAGCTTCCATAAACTTTGGGTAAATTGACATTTTAATATAAACCCTGTTTAGAAAAGATTATCTTCAGTAAAGAAAACCCTACAGAGCCTCCTTTTAGCAAGGAGAAGATATTGCTATCCACTCTATTACTCTATCAGTACTGAAATATGAGTAATTTATCATATTTAAGCCACATTGTGGAGTCCCCACTTATTTTTATTTTTGCATAATGCTGCAGAGAGCACTCCATGATTGGAGAAGTCTCTGGTCATATACTTTGACAGGTCACATAACTTCTTTTTGCTGAGGGTTTGCTGATATCTACAGCAAGCTTTTGGTCTACAAGAGGGCAAATATTACTCCCCCATGTTAATTTATCTCTGTCTGGACCCGAAGTAAACACAACCATTGGAAGACTGCAAAATGATGACAAGCTTTCCTAAACATAAAATAAACACAGAAATAAAATCTCAGTTTCAACTATCATAACATAATTGCTTGAGAAAGTTGAAATATTTCATAAATGTAAACTTTCAGCAGTTCTTCGCTTTGTTTTCATTAATATTTTATCACACGTCGAGATGAGGTGAAGAGTTTGACGTCTGTTTAGACAATGTTAACATGAAAATGAAATATGAACACAACAGCCAAATAAATGAGTTTTCTAATGACATTTCTTTTACTATTCTGCAGAGTATTTCTGGCAGGTTTACTAATTAAAGACACGCTAAACGATTGTTTCTTACTGCGCTTCTTGGCATCATCTTTAAGAGGATTAGGTAACTCACCTTGTAACTTGTCCCCTGAGACCTATCCAGACCTTGGAGTTACTGCTATGTAAATAATGCTATTGACATTGATGTAGCATAAAGCACTGAGCAAAGCTTGGCATTGCTGGGAATAAATGAGCATTCTGCAACACCAGCAAATAGCAAATGTGAAAATGATTCGGAAAGAAATAGTACAATAGGTTTAAGGCTGCTGGAAAATACTGAACTGCTTGAGGCTCATAAAGATAATTAGAAAATACAGAAAAAAGCTGGATATAAGTCTTATTCAATACAATACTGAACCTAGCATTTTTATAATAACCATCTGAAGCAAAATACATTTGTACATTTTATAATAAAAAGTGCAATATAGGTGCCAAAACTAGGTCAACTCTTGCAAAGAAGTTATTTGGAATTTTCTCTTTTAATATTAATCTTTATAGAGGTAAAACAGATTTTAGTAATGGTGAAAATTCTGTCATATATCAAAGTATAAGGAATGAAGATATTGATATAGAAGACCATAAAAGTGTATGTTTGGAGTTTTCTTGCAGTTGCTTCTTTTAAACCCCGTAGGGTCATTTAACTATAGGTATTCGCTACACACAACAAAAATTGGGTAATGGCGAACTCTCTCTTACTGTATTTGGATAGGATAGAGAATAGATAGAAACATACACCTAAAAATTAAGACTGAAAATGCAAAAATAATACATATTTATTATTTGTGTTTCAGATCCTATAAAAACAATGTAGACAAATTATTAAAATGTCATACACAACTAACATTTCCAACTTTTAACTAACAAAGTAATGTACAAAAAGGGATTCATAGCAGATTTATTTTTTAATATATGTACCAACACAAGTTTACAATAGTTCTTTACTTGTTGAGTTTCTATGTTGTTTTGCATCATTACAACTAAGAGGATTTTTTTACAATCAAACTTAGTAAATTACAAGAATACCACATCTCCAGTGAAGCAGATAGTTTATGATTTTTACATTCACATGGGTTTTTTAATAAATTGTTTTTTTAAATTATATCCTCATTTCTGCAATCCTCAAATTTAACTGAAACTTTCACATTATCCTGTTCTATGCAAACATTTTAAGTTCATGCTAAAAACAGTTTGATTGCTGGTGATATTTGGTAGGTTCCCTCATGCCTTTAGGTAACAGGGACAGGAGAGTATTGGCAAGTTAGATTGTTATCCACTATGTCAACTGACAACCTCAAAATATTTGTCCTTCTTAAGGAACAAGGTAATTGTAAGTAAGTCAACTGATTTATAAGTTAATTTAAATAATTTATAATAATTCAAAAATCTAAAAGCTCATTGTCTATTATGTGTGTTGTGGAAGGGTTATACCCCTAGAATTATTGTGCTAGCACTAACATTCCAATGTTCCAGTTTCCAGTAGAATATTAGCCTATATGCCTGGTATGCCAGTCTAAAATTTCTTGGAGGGGTGCTTATGAGTTTTTGTTTTCCTATTTTTTTAAAGAAATCTTAGTAAAGAGAAATATGGCAGAATCAGTCCTAAGCTGTGTTATACTAGTTTTTCATCAACCTAAAGTAATATTTATGTCCAAATTTAGCTTTTCCATCTTCTTAAAAAGCTTTGTGACTCAGGTGTCAAATTGGAAAAAGAAAAATTGGAAGCAATAATAAATCATAGCTCCTGAAATGTTCTGAAGTGTTGAAATATCCATTATTATAACTTGAAAAAAGAACACATGAAATGTTACTTTTGTATAGTTTGATGAATCAGACCCAATGCCTCATCTGGTAAATGTCCAAAGAATGAATATATCTTTGTTCTTTTTAGGAGTGGTTTATGTTATAGCTCTGTTTTTAGGTTCAGGTGTTATACAGAAGTAAAGTTGATTTGCTCAAAAAAAAAAAGAAAAGGGCACTGTTCTGCCATAATGATGAGAACGTCCACTTGTCTGCTGTTAGAATATGGTAGCACAAGTATTCACCGAGAAACTTTCACCAACTAATGGAATATGTTTGACAGTTTGATACTTCTCACAGTGCAGCTATTGTACTCCAATAATATAAATAGCCCACTGGAAAGGATGAATCTTTTGGCAGTCCAATTGCTTGAGCTATACAATAAATATGGGCAGCACTCACCATATTACATATCAGGTGCTTTTGATTTGGACAAGTATTTCCTAAATATGATATGTATACTGCACATATGCTATTTAGTAGTGTTGGTCGAATATCTCACTATTCGATTCGACAGCTACTTGATCTAATAGGACGATATTGTTTGGGTGACCGAACGTCAAATTTGAACACCATTAAAGTCAATGGGGGGAGTCAATGGGTATTTTTCGGGACTGTGTAGAACTGCAAGAGCAATCAGGGGAGCAAAGCTTACAGCTTCTTGCAGCCCTAGCGTAACTATAGTATGTGTTTCTAGATTGAGAATCTCTATCCAGGAACACAGGAGTCCCACGGGATCTCCGTGCACTAGAGACTAAATGGGGACAAGTCTCCCTATTCATTCACCTCTAGTGCTCTGTGATTGGCTGGGGAAAGGAAAATCCTGATGACGCTTGAGCTGTCATCAGGGTTTACCTTTCCTCAGCCAATCATAGAGCACTAGAGGTGATAAATGGGTAAACTTGTCCTCATTTAACCTCTAGTGCCTGGGAATCCCACACTGCAAAGTCAAGTCCCGTGTTTTTTTATCCGAATTCGATAGATCCTAACAGCCATATTCAGGCCGAATATAAGGACAACTGGAATTTGAACACTAACACTACTATTTAGTTTCAGAAATCAGTTTCAAGTTCTGTAACTGACCATAACTAATACCGTGTTTTTGGTATCCTTTGTTTGTTTTATCTTTTTATGTAGTTCCCGTATCTAACATTCCTGAAACCAGCATTTTTCAATCTAGATCATTCTTTAATTCTAAACAACAGTATTAGGCCTGTGTAGCCCCCCTCTACATAATACAAAAGACAAAGCTTAGCAGGTAAAGTAATTCTGGTATTTATTTAGCATAAAAACACACCAATTTTGTTAAGTTTATTGGTATTAAAAATCCCTAATGTGCATTTATCTGCTGTCACACTTACCTCTTCCTCACTAAAGCATAGGCACCTCTCTCCTGCGCATGCAGGCGGTTCTGACCCTGGGCACGCCTACTCTTCCGTGTTTTATCCGTTTCACCCATCCCGCCGGCCAATCTGAAAATAGCCTTCTATTCATCCCTGGCTATTTAGCTAGCTATGACACAGCACTCAGCATGCATGCAATGTGTCTCTACTGGTGCCGAGCCCCCTAGCTCTGCTGAGCAGTTCCTGTACACTACTGTTGGTTAATTTAGTCCTGTCCAGCTCCTGTGTTAACTCCTTGTTGCCCAGTTTTTTCTTTCCATTTATTTACTTTGATTAAATTGCAGAGCTTTAAACATTAAACAGTAGTAATAAATCACCAAATATAGAAAGCATTATTAAGATGAAGTGAAGATAGGGAAATGTATCTGATGGGAAGACTCCACATTACTATAACATTTTGGCAGCGGTTCAGACTTGCAGTAAACAGCAGTGGTTTACCACACAATAAACAATGCTCCCATAGGGTTGAACAATTTTGTGCATGGGTTTGCATGTGGTTACGTTCACATTATGAATAAAGTGGTTTGTGGCACAATTTCTGGACATGACAAATACCCCTGAACAGCAAGCTGCTTTTATTGACCTAAATGGGATTGCATTTCAACCTCAGTGAGCTGCAGTTGAATGCAGTTGCTTTGCTGATGTGTTGTCGTTGTTGCTAGAAGACTGGAGGGCAGCCACTATTCCTTGTAATGTAGTGATTCAACAATGGTAAAGTTGACTCCCAGGGGCAGTGGTTTCGGAACTCATGACTGAAAGAGGCCTAACAGGCACATTTCTGCTCTATTCTGGATAATGCCTGAGGACAGAACAAATATTGTGTATAGTTTCTCTACTTACATACCATCCTACTTTATAATGACATATTATCATACTTTATACTTTCTCTAACACACTACAGAATTTATGAAACAAAAAGAGAACAAATACACATTCACAACAACACATAAAGACATTATTCATGTTTAACATTATCAAACTAGTGTATATACATTTTCGTGAGTTCTATGCATTGATTATTTCCCTATTTAGTTCAAATTAAAAAAAATCTCTTATCTGTTATAAAAAATGGATATTTCCCAAACTTTCTAATACTTGTTACATTAGCATGTGGTATGTAGACGATAGATCTTAGTGTGCATAATGCATGATGATGACAAACAATCCATCCATTGCCCTTTCTGTACCCCATTTGATTACAGTTTGGTTTCTTTGTATTTAGACAACTTGTGCTCCACTTTTTCAATTATCAGTCCGTTGAATCCTTCTAGTTGTTTTCTTTAAATGTGTTCAATAAAGTAAAATGTTTCTACTACAAACATTATTTTTGTAGGTATATTTGGTGGATCATTGGTAAGCATTGACAAATCACCATATTCCATCATGAATATGGCGTCACTTTGCCATGTTATAAAGCTGTAATAGCTTCATACATGCATAGGATATTAAACAAGCATTTACGGATTTGAAGCTGCAGGGCATTAATGCCAGTATGGCGCATAAACAGCATCGCTGGCAAATCACACCATGTTATGAATATAAATATTATTCATTGTTTTGCTGTTATCTTCTGAGTCTCTATTTATTATTGTATCTCTGATGTAAGCAGATAATACAGCACACTTATTTTACTTACACCAGCCTATAGTTATTTTATCAAAGGATCTTTAACAATAGCTCACTACAAATCTCACCTATGTAGGACCTACTCATTCAAGCCTGCTAAACAAGAGAAAAAAGTCATCAGCCTGCTGCTGCTCCTTCATTGTCCAATCCCTGACTAAAAGAAGGAATGTTTCATTACTGCATTCCTTAAAAAGACACTGCTAGCTAGTCTATGAAGTGCAAAATGTCTTTGTATCTGCAAAGAGTATCTTTAACCCTCTTACATATACGTACATCCAACACTGTCCGTAATCAGAGGGATCGGTGACACTCCTCAGCCCAAGTAATTGGCTGCTAAATCCAGGAACTATTACAGGGAAGCAGGACATGTGCTCTCCCCATACCCAGAAGTGTTATGTATTCTGGGCAGGGTCAACAAAAATCCTATAATATAATCAATTTAGATCATCAAAATGTAGTTATAGGTGCATTCTCCCACAATATTGTATCTTCTCTATACATATTTAATAAATCAGGCCCATTGTCTCAATACACGGCATAGGCAAGGTGTCTCTGTAAAGGAATGCAGTAGTAGAACTTCTCTTCATTAAGGTTGTTTCCTATGCTCCTCATACCGTGTAGAAGACATAGATTTACATACAGCCATGATTTAGGCTGCAGAATCAATCAGAGACTACTATGACTTTCTACATTTATATACAGTACGTGCATCTCAGTTTTCAAGAAAGCCGCTTTCAGCCACCTCTTTTTAACAACTAATGCTCATCAAATAGATCCCCTAGGCAAGCTGTGCCAATATTATCAGATACAGCACTGGGATGTTACTCAATTTCCTCTTACATCTGCCTGAAATAGCTGCAGGAAAAAGTATAAAAACACACAAGCAACAAATACAAAATAAAAAACCTCCAACACAAACACATGCAACCAGATATGAAAAGGTTATAAATAAAGTGTAATGGGAAGAGTTAGATTAATTGTAAAATGCTCATTATTATGTTTGTCACATTTTACTGATATTATAGGCATAACATTGCTTTGTGGTCCTAATAATTAGCTTTGTCATTTATATAATGTCAAAGAACCCTGAAATCATGACTGATCAAAAACTATTAGCACCTAATTGTATTTTAATCTGTGTGTAACACATTTTTATAGAAATTATATATGAATGCAATTAGTTAACAAAAATCTGTAAGATATCTGTATATAAAATATTACTTAAACTGAATTGGAGGCATCAAATTCTTTTAATAGTCTGCAAGGGGCTCCTTGTCTGTATACACCAATTAGTGTACATCTTTATTAGGTATAGGTAAGTTTGTGGGGTTTCAGTTCTCCATGTTTTAAAAAATCCTGGTTGAGATTCAGCAAACCTAAATATAACAGCAAATCCTTATGAGGTCCATGAGTTGACCAAGCCTCTTAGTAAATTCTAGCCATTGTTAGGACTAGTTTTGTCTTGGAGGACAAATTTGCAATTGACCTGAAGCTACAATACAACACTATCATTACCAGTAAAAATATCATCAAGGTTATAATTAGTTTGCTTATTGGTGGTTTTAAAAATTCAGCAGCTTTTCATGACTGACACATTTGCAGGAATGAACAATAAGGGTCTATTAATAAAGCATAATAAATAATAAAGCAGTGAATCTGACATTTACTGAAACATTTCCTGTTTAGGGAATCAAGTCTTACCATTGAAGCACATGAGCCTGGAATATTTTCCACCAGGGAATATTTCAGTGAATGTCAAATTCACTGCTTTATATACATAGTGTGTGTTGGAACAGACTTGGATAAGTAATTTAGTAGTACCTTTTACACACAGGTATTGGGTTGTAAAAGGGTGGTGTGTACAACAAGCTTTTATGAGGCATTTGCAAAGCTTTTGGTGAACTTCAGGTAAGTCTTGGGGAACGTTTATGTATCATGCTGCTAACTCTTTCAAGTGGCATTGACCACAAAATTAGAAGGTCACGATTTCACTAATACTATATTTATTATTATTATTATTATAGTATTATTACAAATTGGCTGATTTACCAAAGAGGTCAATTAGCTAACACTAAAGGAACCTTTAAAAACCTTGGGAGGAATCCTGGTTGAGAATTAATTCTCTGTAATATTCTCCTATACACCAGCTTTCAAATAAAAGGTTGTAATAAAGGTTTACTAATTTAAGGATTTACTATGTAAATCAGTTAAAGCGTACCTAAATTTAGAAATTTCGCTTTACATAAAAGGGTGACCAACCCTTTTATGTAGACTAAAAATTATGTTTGTTTATTATTTTTTTAAGTGCAACACCCTTTTTTTAAAAACAAAAATGGTGCAGCACCGCCACTAATTCTTGGCTGCCTAGGCGGTGCGCAAAGCCTCCTAAAAATACCTACGTCAGGCATATCGAGAGGCTCTTGGGTACTCCTTCTGCGCATGCCCGAGCATCTCGGGCATATGCAGAAGGAGCCTTTTTGTGCAAAAAAAAACTGTGCCGATCTCACGCATGCAGAGTGAGATTGGCAATTTTTTTTTCATCCTACGTCACCCGATCTTGCGCCCTGGTCGGGTGTTGTAGAATGAAGAACTCAGAAGGGAAGAAGAAGATGGCGGCGCCTGGGCAGATGCTGGTAAAACACAGGACAGCCCCGGAGCGATCGGACTACCCTGCAGGATTGAAGCTACAGTTAGTGTATTTTTTTTTTTTTTTTTTTTTAGTTTTGAGTTGTTTTTCTTTAACAAACAACTAGGAGTGAATGCTATCATTTCCTATAGAGAAGAATGCAGTGGGGTGCCTTCAGCTTGTCCTCCTTTCTCCCCTCTTCATAGAATGGAACAGTACTGTGTGTACAGTGATCATTTGTACTACTGTCATTACAAATGATTAAAAAAGTGTACACAGATTTATAGTAAGTGTCTGGAATTTATACTTACAGGAGATTTTTTTTCTTTTGTTTAGTGACATGTTACCAGTGAAATAGTAACTCCAAAGAAGACAACACAGAATAAAGTAACACTTTTTCTTTGATTTCCATCTCATTTACCAGTTGTCTGAAGTGAATAAAAAAATGTAATTTGATTTCTTCTCTGTCCTCTACCAGAGGTTATATATGTAATGGAGAGTAATGGAGTGTGGTGGTGTGGCAAGAAACACAATATCATTGAATATCACTGGATGCTTTCAGTAGGAAATATTTCTGTATTTTAGCATGAGTGGTTTCAATGTCTCTTAAATAGTTGTAAAACTTTCCTGAAAAATTCCCCTCCGGCATTACTAGTATATTCTCTCTCTGGAGAAGCTCATATGTTAATCCTTTCTGTAATATCAGTCTACATCATTTACCTAAATTGTGTTTTGTAATTTTACATTCCAAAGATTTGACCAAATAACACTAGGCAGCTAAAAGCAGTTGTAGACAATGGGCTCTTCTAGGCGTTACAGAGATTCCTTTTGGTTTCTATCTCTAAAGTAGCATTTAGCTGTGACACCTTGGAACTTCTCAATCAATCAAAATATTTCTGTCAAGAAGACCCCATAAATATTTTTACCTGAATAAGCTATTTAAATATGAAACTTCAAAACGGCGATGCTTTAGAGGTCCTCAGATTCCTTCCTCCTTTTTCCTATATTCTTCACGCGCAATTCTTCTTTTATGAAGCATGTTCATTATATATTCTCTTTTCCTAGATAGTATGTTGCTTTGTGTTTTATATGTATCAAGAGTTACTGATTTTTCTGGGCACCATGCTGAGTTAATGATTTTTTTTGTCTGTATTTGGGACCTGCTTTGTTTTGAGTTGATCAGTACTAGTGCACCGGTTCTGAGAATTGCTGAGCAGATATTTGGACACTGCTTCTTTGTCATTTTCAGGTTAGCTCAAAGGCAGCCTCCCATTACTGGACCTACTGTGAGACACAGCATCTGTAGATAGGTGAATCCTTCAAAAAAAACAGTTAGAGGCATATCCAGTCAGTGAGCCTTTGAACATTCTTCTATGGGAGCCCATTGCTAAGGTAATAGCAGGGTCACCCCAACTGGTTAATGTTTAGATGGTAGCTGATAAGAACACTACTGGCTATGCACATTAGTAACCAGCTCCTGGCTTACCATTGTTCCATTTGGCTGGTGGTTGTATCATCCTTCGCAATACCCATCCAGGATACAGTTTGCAAGGTAAGCATCTGGCTGAGAGCTGGTTTAGACCATGTAATTGCTTTGACCTTTGCTGCTTGCTCATGTCCCTTACTAGTCTGTTAACCTGCAAGCTGTGAACCCATAGAGATCACCACAAACTTGAGCCTCATCCTTATCTGTACAGTGTATAACAATAGTTTAGGGGATATCACAAGAAACTATCACACAATTATTCAAAAAAAAGTTTATCCAATGCTACTTATCTAAATAATAACAAAAAGGCAAAATTTTGCCAACCACCTACACTGGAGGAGTTTCAGGATAAATATTAAATTAGCATAACATTAGCATAAAATACAAAACCATAATTGCTTTTTTTAGCAACTTTAAGCATACCAAATATTTACAAACAGAATAGTAAAACTACACTATTTGAAATATTTAGTACTGTTATGTCGAAAATAATTCCAGCCAGGTAACATTAAAATATTATGGAACTAATATGTTTCGTAGTAATATCCACTTCTTCAGACAGCAAATTATTGGCAAAAGTTATTCCATCCTATATGGAATAAAATGTGGAAATATACTTTGCAGCAGTGGCATCTGTTGATGCTCATTCATGTGTGTTTCAAATTTATACCCCATAGCAAAAATGTATTATTTGCCTGTATACATGAGCTAATAGTAGATTAACAAAATACCCAAATACTCTCTGAGTGGTCGAATAAAAGACACACCTGTGTCAGAGATCCCGACACATGCATGTCTATGATAAAACGCTGACCCCCTAGAATCAGTAAATAACTCAGCATAGGGGATCCTTAGCCGCTTCTTTAAAACACTACATATTTAAACATTCTATTCTTCATATATTAGGAGGAGAGCTTCCAGGAGTGGAAAATCATTACAAAGGGTAATCCTATCATTAATATTATTATTAATTCTTAAAGCTTGACTTCAGCTACATATTAACCCCTCCAAGTCATCTACCCTCCTGAAAGATACCCTGCACTTTTCTTTTTTTCACACGGTAAAACTGGATATGTTAACCTAAATCCACTGTCCAGGTTCCTTGCCAGCATCATTTCCAGATGGGTGTGGGGGAGGGGGGGATATGATCCATCACTGCTGATGTGCTTATGACATTTGGCCCTTACAATTCCCTTATGATTAAAAGACAGCTATAGTCTCCTCTACTTGAAAATAAAAGGATCCCACCGCTGGCGAGCCACTGAAAAGCTGACATCCAGGAAGATGAGAAACAGAAGAGAGAAGGCTTGGGACTGGATTATCATGTGACTGCAGCTTAAAAATGACTAAACACTATACGATCTAATTGTACAATCTCCTTCACCGCTACAATCAACTATGTAATGTAAAGGCTTATGCATTGAATAAAAACTGAATGAATTGTTTTGGGGTGACCTAATATTGCATAGTTTTGGTTAAGGGATAAGGGAGATTCTACATCAAATACAATCAAGTACGTATGAATACAAATACAATCAAATGTAATGTGTGGTCCCCGTTAAGTTATCAAAACGTAATGCCAGGATTTAGTTAATGGAGGTTGGTGGGGGACCCCTAATAAAGCACTGAGCAGCTGTTAATACATGGCATCTACTTATCATGTGCACTTACACAGAAGTGAAATGGTGCAACATTTATTAGCGCTTTGAATAAAGCTGAGAAGAAGGTTTCGGGATAAGATTCCCATCACATGATCTCGTGAGATCATTGGGACATAAAGTACAGATAAATCGAGGGGTGTTAGATATTGGGGAATTAGCATTTGCAGCAAGTTCTCTTTATCTGTGCCAAAATATACCACAGCTTTCATCAGCCATAAACAAAACATAAAGATAACATAGACCAGCTTCTATCTCAAGAGTTTTCAGAGCCCTACAGTCCTCTACATTCCACTTTAGAAATAATTTAACAGTTTGTTGATCAAATAAGCAGCCTTCCATTCAGGCTTGCTTGCAGCATGGCACAGCGGACATTGATATATATGTCTCTGATAGCACACCTGCCCCATTTATAGCCAGACCTCCTGTCTGTCTGGAGCCAAATTCAGGTGTGTACCCGGGTAAAGTGGGAAGGCCCACCTAGTATCTTCCTTCCCATTCCAGAGCCCTGAAACAAACTAACCAACAGCAACCCTGAGTTGCTTTCTACTAATTCTAGACTTCTTCCCCAAATACCCCATTTTTAAAAAGCCCATGTCATATTGCAGGGGTAACATAACTCCTGTTTAGGACCCCCCAACCGTTCCAAAAAGAGTGTGATAAGGGGGGATGATAGCCCTTGCAGCAAATTTGTTGCCCATATAGGTCTCTTTTTTGTTTGCTCCTAAAACAAAACAACATACATGAAAATGAAAAGGCAGCTTACATCAGCTGGAAACGGGTGGGTGCAGAGTCCTCAGAGTCCATAAATCAAATCATCACAGATAGAACCGCATCAACAGTTTTTCCTTCCCATTACAGGGTCCAGGGCCCTGAAATTTGCTAAAACACAGCAACCCTTTGCAAAGTAGCTTTCCACCATGCTGGACTCTTTTCCCCCGTGCACACCCAGTTTCCCCATTGGCTCTATATCCTGGAGAAATATATCTCCCATCCAGGACCAATCCCTGCAGTTCTGCACAACTATAACATATTTTAATATTAAAACTTCTCATTATTCTAAATAAAAATAAATAAAATAAAAACATTAAATTCTTCAGAGTTTCTAAACATTCATAGTAATACAATCTCTTTGTGTCACATTTTTATGTTCCTTTGTTAGACAGCCCGGTAACAGACTTAAACCATAAACAAACTAGGTAGCAGAAGTTGAGTAAGGATGGAAGCTTTTGCAGCCACATTTTGATGTTTCCATACAATGGATATCTATATCGACTATAGAATCATTAGAATAAATTGTTAAATGTATGAAAAAAATCAGCACCAAGATAAAAGACATCTGGTAACAAAGAGAACCTATCTCAATTACAGGTACTCCTAATCATTAACTGAGAACATATAATGCATAATTTTCCAATTATTAGCTTTTTGACAGCCATGTTAAAATACCATCAGGACTATTTCTTTTGAAGCAAGCAAATTATCCAATATCTATCTCTTTGAGGCCTTAGGAAAACATTAAGTAGTAATTATTCTATAAAGGGTAACATTTACTATATGGTAATAATACATATGATATCTAAATGAATATGCTTCTATCATGCAAATTGCACCTGAAATGTGAGTTGATCATTAAAGTAATCTAACACTAAATATAATCCATATCATGTGTAAGTACACATAAAAAAAAAATCTTAAGTCACAGGTAAAATCAATCACATCCATTTACTTCTGGACATAATATAAAAATTTTCTGTGATGAACAACAGTGTGTCATTTTTTATTTACCAAGGACCAAAGTCAAAATGCAGAAGTAATATGTGAAAAAAGTACACCTTACCACATCGATAGGAATGAAGAGTGTAAATAGCAGCTAGTTGCTGCTTAATCAAATGTACTTAATTAATTGATTATCAGCCAGTGTGACCACCTTTAAAAACTAAACACATTCATGTGTGTGTTAACACAATACCAAGGAGTAAAAACACCAGCACTGATTTTAGAGAAGCATTTTTCAAACAATACGAAGTCCATTATTATTAACTGAGAAAGGGTATTCACAAGTAAAAAACCTTAGCAATACTCCCTGGAGTGGAGGTCCTTGCATATTCACCCCAAGGTCAGACTATGCCATGCTCAGAGAAATTTCAATAACCCAAGAGCTTCATCTCAGCCTCTAGATGCTTCAGTTATCATGTTAAATGTTAAAGTATGGCTTGTTTGGTAGGGTTGGCTCTAAAATGGCAGCATTGCTTATATTTGCAAAGTTACAGTTGAACAAACCACAGACTTTTGGAACAATGTGCATTAGACAAAAAGACCATTTAAAGGCATAAACAACTCATACCAACTATCAAACATGGTGGTGACGTGTGATGTTTTGGGTTGCAAATTTGCAACAGAATAGTTGAGAAAAAATCAATCAAGCTGTTGCAATGTCCTAGTCAAAGTCTACACCTGAAACCAATGGAAAAGCTTCTGTTGGACCTTAAGAGAGCTGTGCATAAACAAATGCCAACAAACCTGAATGATTTGACACAATATTGCAAAGAAGATCGGGCCAAAACTCTTCCACAAAACTGTGAGAAACAGGTAAAATCACACATGAAAATGATTACTTCAAGGTATTGTTGCTAATGGTGGTTTACAAGTTTTTGAAATATATATACCGTATTTTTCGCCATATAAAACGCTCCGGAATATAGGACGCGCCCAATTTTAAAGGAGGAAAATCTAGAAGAAAAAGATTCTGAAAGATTATTCCCCTTCTGATCACTCATGT